>NC_074668.1:64580645-64777062 GCF_029448725.1 Salvelinus fontinalis
TTCCTATAGCAGGTTATCACAGACTAACAGCAGCTTTACTGTTTCCTATAGCAGGTTATCAGACTAACAGCAGCTTTACTGTTTCCTATAGCAGGTTATCAGACTAACAGCAGCTTTACTGTTTCCTATAGCAGGTTATCACAGACTAACAGCAGCTTTACTGTTTCCTATAGCAGGTTATCACAGACTAACAGCAGCTTTAATGTTTCCTATAGCAGGTTATCATCACAGACTAGCAGCAGCTTTACTGTTTCCTATAGCAGGTTATCACAGACTAGCAGCAGCTTTACTGTTTCCTATAGCAGGTTATGACAGACTAACAGCAGCTTTACTGTTTCCTATAGCAGGTTATCACAGACTAACAGCAGCTTTAATGTTTCCTATAGCAGGTTATCATCACAGACTAGCAGCAGCTTTACTGTTTCCTATAGCAGGTTATCATCACAGACTAACAGCAGCTTTACTGTTTCCTATAGCAGGTTATCATCACAGACTAACAGCAGCTTTACTGTTTCCTATAGCAGGTTATCCCAGACTAACAGCAGCTTTACTGTTTCCTATAGCAGGTTATCACAGACTAACAGCAGCTTTACTGTTTCCTATAGCAGGTTATCACAGACTAACAGCAGCTTTACTGTTTCCTATAGCAGGTTATCAGACTAACAACAGCTTTACTGTTTCCTATAGCAGGTTATCACAGACTAACAGCAGCTTTACTGTTTCCTATAGCAGGTTATCCCAGACTAACAGCAGCTTTACTGTTTCCTATAGCAGGTTATCACAGACTAACAGCAGCTTTACTGTTTCCTATAGCAGGTTATCACAGACTAACAGCAGCTTTACTGTTTCCTATAGCAGGTTATCACAGACTAACAGCAGCTTTACTGTTTCCTATAGCAGGTTATCACAGACTAACAGCAGCTTTACTGTTTCCTATAGCAGGTTATCACAGACTAACAGCAGCTTTACTGTTTCCTATAGCAGGTTATCACAGACTAACAGCAGCTTTACTGTTTCCTATAGCAGGTTATCCCAGACTAACAGCAGCTTTACTGTTTCCTATAGCAGGTTATCCCAGACTAACAGCAGCTTTACTGTTTCCTATAGCAGGTTATCATCACAGACTAACAGCAGCTTTACTGTTTCCTATAGCAGGTTATCACAGACTAACAGCAGCTTTACTGTTTCCTATAACAGGTTATCACAGACTAACAGCAGCTTTACTGTTTCCTATAGCAGGTTATCAGACTAACAGCAGCTTTACTGTTTCCTATAGCAGGTTATCAGACTAACAACAGCTTTACTGTTTCCTATAACAGGTTATCCCAGACTAGCAGCAGCTTTACTGTTTCCTATAGCAGGTTATCATCACAGACTAGCAGCAGCTTTACTGTTTCCTATAGCAGGTTATGACAGACTAACAGCAGCTTTACTGTTTCCTATAGCAGGTTATCACAGACTAACAGCAGCTTTAATGTTTCCTATAGCAGGTTATCATCACAGACTAGCAGCAGCTTTACTGTTTCCTATAGCAGGTTATGACAGACTAACAGCAGCTTTACTGTTTCCTATAACAGGTCATCACAGACTAGCAGCAGCTTTACTGTTTCCTATAGCAGGTTATCATCACAGACTAACAGCAGCTTTACTGTTTCCTATAGCAGGTTATCACAGACTAACAGCAGCTTTACTGTTTCCTATAGCAGGTTATCCCAGACTAACAGCAGCTTTACTGTTTCCTATAGCAGGTTATCACAGACTAACAGCAGCTTTACTGTTTCCTATAGCAGGTTATCACAGACTAGCAGCAGCTTTAATGTTTCCTATAGCAGGTTATCACAGACTAGCAGCAGCTTTAATGTTTCCTATAGCAGGTTATCACAGACTAACAGCAGCTTTACTGTTTCCTATAACAGGTTATCACAGACTAGCAGCAGCTTTACTGTTTCCTATAACAGGTTATCCCAGACTAACAGCAGCTTTACTGTTTCCTATAGCAGGTTATCACAGACTAGCAGCAGCTTTAATGTTTCCTATAGCAGGTTATCACAGACTAACAGCAGCTTTACTGTTTCCTATAACAGGTTATCACAGACTAGCAGCAGCTTTACTGTTTCCTATAACAGGTTATCCCAGACTAACAGCAGCTTTACTGTTTCCTATAACAGGTTATCACAGACTAGCAGCAGCTTTACTGTTTCCTATAGCAGGTTATCCCAGACTAACAGCAGCTTTACTGTTTCCTATAGCAGGTTATCACAGACTAGCAGCAGCTTTAATGTTTCCTATAGCAGGTTATCACAGACTAACAGCAGCTTTACTGTTTCCTATAACAGGTTATCACAGACTAGCAGCAGCTTTACTGTTTCCTATAACAGGTTATCCCAGACTAACAGCAGCTTTACTGTTTCCTATAACAGGTTATCACAGACTAGCAGCAGCTTTACTGTTTCCTATAGCAGGTTATCCCAGACTAACAGCAGCTTTACTGTTTCCTATAGCAGGTTATCACAGACTAACAGCAGCTTTACTGTTTCCTATAGCAGGTTATCAGACTAACAGCAGCTTTACTGTTTCCTATAGCAGGTTATCACAGACTAACAGCAGCTTTACTGTTTCCTATAGCAGGTTATCCCAGACTAACAGCAGCTTTACTGTTTCCTATAGCAGGTTATCACAGACTAACAGCAGCTTTACTGTTTCCTATAACAGGTTATCCCAGACTAGCAGCAGCTTTACTGTTTCCTATAGCAGGTTATCCCAGACTAACAGCAGCTTTACTGTTTCCTATAACAGGTTATCACAGACTAACAGCAGCTTGTGTGTGTATGAGTGTTTATGCGTGCCTGTTTTTGTGCGTACTTGGTGCATATGCACCCGCACATGAGATTGTGTGTGCTCGCACAAAATGTGCGCACGCAAGTGTGTGTGTGTGTGTGTGTGTGTGTGTTCATACGGTCCTCCCACATTAGCTCATCTCATCCTAAATTAGCCTGATTTTCCCCCTCTACTCCCAGATAATATTGACTGCCTGACCACGTCCTAAATGGCAACCTATTCAGCCCTATGGCCCTGGTCAAAAGTAGTGCACTATATAGGGAACAGAGTGCCATTTGGGATGCAGTCCCATGACTTCTATTAGTGCCAATCAAACTCATTAGACATGTAAATTGATCAGGGACTTTTCAATGCTGACATTTACATTTGAAACTGATTTTTTTCTCACACCTTTTCTTCATCTTCCCTGTTTTCCCACTTTTAATGTGTTCCTCTTCAAAGACTTGCTGGTGTTGCCTTGGAGCATTCCTCAGAGCGCTCTTGAAACCCTACTCTTCCCACCCTTCCTTGTCAATTCCTCCCCCACCCGGGGCAGTGCCGCCCAGCCCCAACGGAGGACTGAGAGGGCAGTGCCCATCTTACAAGGGCCACCACACCCCCTGACCTGGCATAAAGAACGGAGACTGACAGAAGTATGTGTGTATCTCTCACTCTTACACACACACACACACACACACACACACAATGGCCATAGCAGTGTAGTCTGGAGTCCTGTACCCATTAACTGAATGTCCATGCCAACTGCTCACAATGGTTGTACCTGAATGCGAGCACACACACACACACACAGAATAGTAGATACACACAGCCACGTAGACCTAACAATAGTGGAAAAAGGCCTGGGAATCCTCAATACACCAGAATACTGCTTTTGAACCATAGTCCATTTCATGCATAAATAGAGAAGAATAAAGCCTGAGAATTAAAGGTTTGATTTCTAAACATGACATATAATCTTGAACCGTAGTTCAGAAACCTCAACATGAGTTGTGCTTATGAACCGTAGTTCACATCACACACAATACGGAGGTATTCAATCTTTCCTAGTGAATGTTAAGGTTTGCATAACGTGTCAAAGGCACTTTACTACGGTTTAAACGACACATCTGAGTGGCAGCAGATTGCTCTCGTGTGTGTGGAAGCATTGTGGAGAAAGAAAGCACAGTAACAAGCTGGGGAAGATGTCCCATTGTTCTATTCATTAGCCTGGTACACACACCCGTACACACACCCGTACACACACCCGTACACACACCCGTACATACACCCGTACACTCGCACCTGTAGACTACTCATCACACAGAGGACAGAGTGATGGGGAGATCAGCCAATAAAAAAGATATAGAGAGAATAGAGAGAGAAATCGGATCAGACCAAGAGAGATCAGAAAGGCAGAGGGGTGACAACAAATCTAATCCTCTAGGGGTGAGGTGAGGTTCCACCAATCAAGGCCTTTCCATCCAATCAACTTGCGGAGCTTAGATCCAGATCCTCCCCCAACAAAGTAGCACAATATGGAACTAAATCCATCATGTTCCATTCAATCCAGCAGGAAATGGATTCCCTATAAAGAAGGTGACTGCTTCCGTTACGTCAAACAGGAATGTATCATTTTGTAACACAGATTTGCCTGAACTTGGGTTCACCGCGAATAACGCTAGATCGAATTACAGATACTTGGGAGGAGGAGAGCAGAGGAGGACAAAGACATGACAGGAGAGATGTGTTTGTGTAACTGACACCTTAGCTCTGGTTGAATGTCATTCTCCAGACAGATTGGACTGAAGTAACAGACATGAAAATGCTCTGTACAGTAGGATCGGGTTATCTGTGTATGTGTGTGTGTGCTCTAGATAGATTTAACTGATAGTAACACAAACAGAAAGCCACAAAGACAATGTACTGTAGGATCAGGTTATCTGTGTATGTGTATGTGTGCTCTAGATAGATTTAACTGATAGTAACACAAACAGAAAGCCACAAAGACAATGTACTGTAGGATCAGGTTATCTGTGTATGTGTGTGTGTGCTCTAGATAGATTTAACTGATAGTAACACAAACAGAAAGCCACAAAGACAATGTACTGTAGGATCAGGTTATCTGTGTATGTGTGTGTGTGCTCTAGATAGATTTAACTGATAGTAACACAAACAGAAAGCCACAAAGACAATGTACTGTAGGATCAGGTTATCTGTGTATGTGTGTGTGTGCTCTAGATAGATTTAACTGATAGTAACACAAACAGAAAGCAACAAAGACAATGTACTGTAGGATCAGGTTATTGATGTTGTTAACAATACACTACTACGTGTCAGCATGTCTCTCTCCTGGTTGAATAAACAGGCTGTTTAGAAACAACACACACACACACACACAGAACCTTTGACCCTAACCTGATGTGACTGACTTTCAACCTGAGTTGTCTGCATGACTCCAGAACAAATTATACCTCTGAGCTAAATCTCATAGCTAACAATCTTCTGGGCCCGTGTTCTCAAACCCAGTAGAAGTACTGGTCTAGGGTCAGTTTACAGTCTAAATCATAATGATTATGAAGGGGTATCTGATTCTGATTCAGCATTCCTACTCAGATGCTTTGTGAATATGCGCCCAGGGGCCGTACGCGTCAAGCGTCTCTGAGATGCTTTGTGAATATGCACCCAGGGGCCGTACGCGTCAAGCGTCTCTGAGATGCTTTGTGAATATGCACCCAGGGGCCGTACGCGTCAAGCGTCTCTGAGATGCTTTGTGAATATGCGCCCAGGGGCCGTACGCGTCAAGCGTCTCTGAGATGCTTTGTGAATATGCACTCAGGGGTCGTACGCGTCAAGCGTCTCTAAGATGCTTTGTGAATATGCGCCCAGGGGCCGTACGCGTCAATCGTCTCTGAGATGCTTTGTGAATATGCACTCAGGGGCCGTACGCGTCAAGCGTCTCTAAGATGCTTTGTGAATATGCGCCCAGGGGCTGTACGCGTCAAGCGTCTCTGAGATGCTTTGTGAATATGCGCCCAGGGGCCATACGCGTCAAGCGTCTCTGAGATGCTTTGTGAATATGCACTCAGGGGCCGTACACGTCAAGCGTCTCTAAGATGCTTTGTGAATATGCGCCCAGGGGCCGTACGCGTCAAGCGTCTCTGAGATGCTTTGTGAATATGCGCCCAGGGGCCATACGCGTCAAGCGTCTCTGAGTGGGAGTGCTGACTTAGGATCAGTTTGTCCTTTTAGATCACAGATCACAATTATTAAGAATACATGGATGAAAACATACTCTGAGATGCTGGTCTGAGGGATTGTCATTGCTTAAGCTTTAGTTCAGTGAACCACCTCTGCTACAGTGGCTCAGACACAAAGAAGAAAATAGGAGAGTCCCCAAAGCTTACTGACCCCCATTTACTCTCTAGTAAAAACTCATGAAGACATTCTTCCATTAAACTCAAACCCAAATATTACCATGCTCCACAGAGGGAGTTTTTGGCTGAGAGACCAGGGTGAATATTTAGAGGGAGAAACGACACACACGATAATCAGGGTGAATATTTAGAGGGAGAAACGACACACACGATACTCAGGGTGAATATTTAGAGGGAGGAACGACACACACGATACTCAGGGTGAATATTTAGAGGGAGAAACGACCCACACGATACTCAGGGTGAATAGTTAGAGGGAGAAACGACACACATGATACTCAGGGTGAATAGTTAGAGGGAGAAATGACACACAATACTCAGGGGGAATAGTTAGAGGGAGATGTCATATTGGGCAGTACAAAATGTGATAAAGTACTGTTCCTAGGCAGTCATTGAAAATAAGAATTTGTTCTTGCCTAGTTCTTGCCTGACTTGCCTAGTTAAATAAAGGTAAACATTTTTTTACAAATATCCAAGGTTGACACAAACTGGATCCAGAGATGGAGAGGAGAAAGACAGGTCACTCTCTCAACACCAAGCTAACAGCAAAACATCTCTCATCTTTGTTCCATCTCTTTACCATGTGGACATGCCCACTCTGTTGCACTCTCTACCCTGCTGAGCACCCACTACACACACACACACACACACACACACACACACACACACACACACACACACACACACACAGCTATAGTAAGGAGTGCATTCTACAGCAGTGCACTGGACCATATTCCACCTGGGAAGCTCCCCAAAACCAACACATTCACCACTAACTGACTGTGTGTGTGTGTGTGTGTGTGTGTGTGAATGCATCCATTCACTCCTCATCTCCTCTCCAGATGAGTCCAGACTCTAGCCAGCCTTTCCCATTTCACCTGGCTCTCTAACATGGAATCTACAGCCCCAATGTACCTCAACAGGAAAAAACACACATTAACCATTATGCAACATAAACGTTCATTAATATGACAAAATAGCATGCTTCATAACAGCTGTCAGATATCACAGCATTATTTAGCATTATTCAAGATATGTCAATGTACATACAAACATACTCCATCCAGACTGTTGGTGGGTCAGTATTCTCCTACACATACTATTCTACTCTGTATGTCACACATTATCTGTGTATGTCAGAGGAGATGTTGACTTGATCTAAGGGTCAACAGTAGTTCTGCTACCCTCAGCACACACACACACACACACACACACACACACACACACACACACACACACACACACACACACACACACACACACACAGTAGAGCTGATTTAAAGAGGATAGCATGCACACACACACAGGCAGGCCCCAACAATTCACACCAAAGCCATCCTCATGCCATAACATGCTGGGCTAGCACATACAGTGACCTCCACCCAGCCAAACCCCTGAAAACAGAGAGAGAGAGAGTGAGAGTGTACTGATCAAAACCTTTGTCAAAGCACAGGCTCAGTGAGCACAGTGTTGCCATTGAGAAGGGTAGACACAGGAAAACCTGGCTCCCTGTAGAGGAAAGGCTGTGCAACCACTGCACCACAGCAGAACCCAAGACAGAGCTGCATTTCCTGACTAAATGTAAAAAATATTAAACAATTAAGTGTCATTTCCTCAAATTTGAAACCCTTATTGAAGGTTTCAAAGACTTCTCTGATGAGAATAGGCGACCTGTCCTGTTGGGGGAAGACTCAGAGAGCTGTGGGTTGGCAGCACACTACATTGCTGCCTGCCATAAGATGAGGGACAGTGTCTAACAGACCAACCAACCTGCACATGTCCTCTATGTTATTGTTACTGTCCATTGTATGATTATTTTTACCCTTGATTATTGTTGTTACTGATTGTCCCATTGACAAAGTATGCCTTGGCAATATGTACATTGTTACATCATGCCAATAAGGCAATTTAAATGAAGAGAGAGATGAAATTAGAGGGCTGGAGAAACGGAAAGGAGAAACATCTGTGGAGAGAAGTTCGGGCGCCCGAGTGACTCATCGGTCTAAGGCTCTGCATCTCAGTGCAAGAGGCGACACTACAGTCCCTGGTTCAAATCCAGGCTGAATCACATCCGGCCATGATTGGGAGTCCCATAGGGCGGCGCACAATTGGCCCAGCGTCGTCCGGGTTTGGCCGGGGTAGGCCGGCATTGTAAACAAGAATTTGTTCATAACTGACTTGCCTAGTTAAATAAAATAAATAAATAAAATAAATAAATAAGTGCTGTGGGCTGTAGAAGCTCCATTTGGGGGGGAACATGGAGAGAAGTACCGGGGGTTGTAGAAGCCCCATTTGGGGGGGAACATGGAGAGAAGTACCGGGGGTTGTAGAAGCCCCATTTGGGGGGGAACATGGAGAGAAGTACCGGGGGTTGTAGAAGCCCCATTTGGGGGGGAACATGGAGATGTACTGGGGGTTGTAGAATCCCCATGGTAACAGTACAGCATCAAGACTACTGTGGGTTGTAGAATCCCCATAGTAACAGTACATCATCAAGACTACTGTGGGTTGTAGAATCCCCATGGTAACAGTACAGCATCAGGACTACTGTGTGACTCACCAGCCTAACAACCAGCGCTACCAAGGGCATAAAAAGCCTGAACACACAAACACAATAAAGTGCCTGCACCTAGCCAAGGGTAGAACACACACACCAAGGACACCTTGTAAGCTACCCTCTCCCTGGCTCTGCTTTTAATGAAAGGTAAATGTGAATCAACATTATGTTCAGGTGGCGGAAGTCTGTTCTTACTGCTAACCTTCCAGCCTTGTAGCCTTTTCATCCCTGTAGCTGCTTTAATCACTAAAGAAAACCCTCATTTGCCTAATTCATGTCACCTATTCTGGGTCTGCAGCCCAACTGGCACCCTATTCCCTATATAGTGCACTACTTTTGACCAGGGCCCATAGAGTGCCATTTGGGACGCAGCCCATGTCTGCGTATCCCATCGGAACACACAGATGGTATTACATACGCTCACCCTCAAGAACATAAAGAAATGAATCTGAAATGCCAAGCTGTGTATAATAGGTTACTCTCCCCTCAGCTGTAGCTTCTCATCTTAACCATGAGACAAGGTCTGGGGCTTGAATGGCACCCTATTCCCTATTACTGTATAGTCCACTACATTTGACTGGAGCCCTATGAGCCCTTGTCAAAAGTAGTGCACATTGTAAGGACTAGGGTGGCATTTGGGACGCAGGCAAGGTGACGGTAGAAATGGTGTAAATCCCTGAATCAAAAGAAAAGCAGCTTTAATGAGAGAGAGAGAGAGAGAGGAGAGAGAGACAGAGAGAAAGAGATGGAGTGGGAGAGAGAGAGACAGAGAGGGAGAGAGAGAGAGAGATAGGGTGCTAGCACAGATATAGAGGGGGGATGAGAGAGAAAGGGGGGGTTGAGTCAGTGTGTGTACGTGTGTGTGTGTGTGTGTGTGTGTGTGCGTGTGTGTCCATTTGTCTCTCTGTAAATAGGCTCAGGCTGTCATACTTGAGTAAAAGTAAAGATACCTTAATAGAAAATGACTCAAGTAAAAGGGAAAGTCATCCAGTAAAATACTCCTTTAGTAAAAGTCTAAAAGTATTTGGTTTCAAATATACTTAGGTATCAAAATTAAATATAATTTCTACAATAAAGTAAAAGTATAAATAATTTCAAATTCTTTACATAAAGTAAATCAGATGGTACCATGTTCTTGTTTATTTTGCCAGGGGAACACTGCAACACTCAGACATCATTTACAGATAGCCAGGGGAACACTACAACACTCAGACATCATTTACAGATAGCCAGGGGAACACTCCAACACACAGACATCATTTGCAGATAGCCAGGGGAACACTCTAACACTCAGACATCATTTACAGATAGCCAGGGGACCAGATCAGAGGAAGTAGGAATAATGAGGGATGAGCTTTTGATAAGTCTGTGAATTGGACCATTTTCCTGTTCTGCTAAAGAATTTAAAATGTACTTTTGGTTGTCAGGTGTAAAAAGTACATGTATGGAGTAAAGAAGTACATTGTTTTCTTTAGGAATGTAGTGAAGTAAAAGTAAAAGTTGTCAAAAATATAAATAGTAAAGTACAGATATCCCAAAAAACTACTTTAAAGTACTTTAAAGTATTTTTACTTATGGTGGTGAGGCTCACTGACACGCTGCTCTCTGGCACGCTGCTCTCTGGCACGCTGCTCTCTGGCACGCTGCTCTCTGGCACGCTGCTCTCTGACACGCTGCTCTCTGGCACGCTGCTCTCTGGCACGCTGCTCTCTGGCACGCTGCTCTCTGGCACGCTGCTATCTGGCACGCTGCTCTCTGACACGCTGCTCTTTGGCACGCTGCTATCTGACACGCTGCTCTCTGGCACGCTGCTCTCTGACACGCTGCTCTCTGACACGCTGCTCTCTGGCACGCTGCTCTCTGACACGCTGCTCTCTGACACGCTGCTCTCTGACACGCTGCTTTCTGGCACGCTGCTCTCTGGCACGCTGCTCTCTGACACGCTGCTATCTGGCACGCTGCTCTCTAGCACGCTGCTCTCTGACACGCTGCTCTTTGGCACGCTGCTCTCTGGCACGCTGCTCTCTGGCACGCTGCTCTCTGGCACGCTGCTCTCTGGCACGCTGCTCTCTGGCACGCTGCTCTCTGGCACGCTGCTCTCTGGCACGCTGCTCTCTGGCACGCTGCTCTCTGACACGCTGCTCTTTGGCACGCTGCTCTCTGGCACGCTGCTCTCTGGCACGCTGCTCTCTGACACGCTGCTCTCTGGCACGCTGCTCTCTGACACGCTGCTCTCTGACACGCTGCTCTCTGACACGCTGCTCTCTGACACGCTGCTCTCTGACACGCTGCTCTCTGGCACGCTGCTCTCTGACAAGCCCTATAGTCCCTGGTCAAAAGACGTGCACTAGCCTATACAGGGAATAAGGTGCCTTTGTGACAGCCCAGAATACGATATGATACTCACAACAACAAAACAGACAAGAAAGTCCCTCTCATACAGCTGTGGGCTGGAGGGTTTAACTGTTCCCAGAAATCAACTGACGGGTTGATTGATAGTTTCACTGAAGGTTTGTCTGTTTCTCATTCTACACAGAAGCCCATGAAGTAAGACACTGATGAGTTACACACCATCAACTCAAAAACTGCTTTCTCTCTCACACACACACACACACACACACACACACACACACACACACACACACACACACACACACACACACACACACACACACACACACACACACACACACACACACACACACACACACACACACACACACACACACACACACACACACACTTGATCAACCTGCCAGTGTTCTACAGTGCTCTCTACCCAGCCTCCACATGGTTGACATCAGCCAGTCCTCTCTACCCAGCCTCCACATGGTTGATATCAGCCAGTCCTGTCTACCCAGCCTCCACATGGTTGATATCAGCCAGTCCTCTTTACCCATCCTCCACATGGTTGACATCAGCCAGTCCTCTTTACCCAGCCTCCACATGGTTGGCATCAGCCAGTCCTGTCTACCCAGCCTCCACATGGTTGATATCAGCCAGTCCTGTCTACCCAGCCTCCACATGGTTGATATCAGCCAGTCCTCTTTACCCAGCCTCCACATGGTTGACATCAGCCAGTCCTCTCTACCCAGCCTCCACATGGTTGGCATCAGCCAGTCCTCTCTACCCAGCCTCCACATGGTTGGCATCAGCCAGTCCTCTCTACCCAGCCTCCACATGGTTGGCATCAGCCAGTCCTCTCTACCCAGCCTCCACATGGTTGACATCAGCCAGTCCTCTCTACCCAGCCTCCACATGGTTGGCATCAGCCAGTCCTGTCTACCCAGCCTCCACATGGTTGACATCAGCCAGTCCTCTCTACCCAGCCTCCACATGGTTGGCATCAGCCAGTCCTCTCTACCCAGCCTCCACATGGTTGGCATCAGCCAGTCCTCTCTACCCAGCCTCCACATGGTTGATATCAGCCAGTCCTCTCTACCCAGCCTCCACATGGTTGACATCAGCCAGTCCTCTCTACCCAGCCTCCACATGGTTGGCATCAGCCAGTCCTCTCTACCCAGCCTCCACATGGTTGGCATCAGCCAGTCCTCTCTACCCAGCCTCCACATGGTTGGCATCAGCCAGTCCTGTCTACCCAGCCTCCACATGGTTGGCATCAGCAAGTCCTGTCTACCCAGCCTCCACATGGTTGGCATCAGCCAGTCCTGTCTACCCAGCCTCCACATGGTTGGCATCAGCAAGTCCTGTCTACCCAGCCTCCACATGGTTGGCATCAGCCAGTCCTGTCTACCCAGCCTCCACATGGTTGGCATCAGCAAGTCCTGTCTACCCAGCCTCCACATGGTTGGCATCAGCCAGTCCTGTCTACCCAGCCTCCACATGGTTGGCATCAGCCAGTCCTGTCTACCCAGCCTCCACATGGTTGGCATCAGCAAGTCCTGTCTACCCAGCCTCCACATGGTTGGCATCAGCCAGTCCTGTCTACCCAGCCTCCACATGGTTGGCATCAGCCAGTCCTGTCTACCCAGCCTCCACATGGTTGGCATCAGCCAGTCCTCTCTACCCAGCCTCCACATGGTTGACATCAGCCAGTCCTCTCTACCCAGCCTCCACATGGTTGGCATCAGCCAGTCCTGTCTACCCAGCCTCCACATGGTTGGCATCAGCCAGTCCTGTCTACCCAGCCTCCACATGGTTGGCATCAGCAAGTCCTGTCTACCCAGCCTCCACATGGTTGGCATCAGCAAGTCCTGTCTACCCAGCCTCCACATGGTTGGCATCAGCCAGTCCTGTCTACCCAGCCTCCACATGGTTGACATCAGCCAGTCCTCTCTACCCAGCCTCCACATGGTTGGCATCAGCCAGTCCTGTCTACCCAGCCTCCACATGGTTGTCAGTTTTAATACCAGAAACATATGGACTCCATTATTATGATGTATCAGATCTTATTGTTCCACTGCTTCACCAGCTCTTCCCTTTCCCTTCTCTTTGGAATATGGCTCCAGTCTGTGTCAGTGTCCTTTTAAATAGCCTCTGCAGTCCAGACCTCTAGAGTCACGAACCTCTGAGATGACTGAAGACTCAGAGTTTTTATTCAGTTCTATAATTATATAGCATGTGAGTTTAAGTATGCCCTTTGTAGCTGGCACATTAAAACACCATCTTTGAGGACAGTTTGTGTGTGTGTGTGTGTGTGTGTGTGTGTGTGTGTGTGTGTGTGTGTGTGTGTGTGTGTGTGTGTGTGTGTGTGTGTGTTTGAGGGCCAACAGATGAGAAAGACAAAACAGGACTTACCCACCTCAATTTCTCAGGATGACATCACTCCTACCCAAAACGCAGGGTGATTAGTCAGAGATAAGCCTATCAGTGGGACGGACAGCAGTGGGGACAATGATGGGAGCAGGGTGACATTGCCCCTAGATGCTGATCTTGTGTCAGTTTGGAATTTTCCCCACTAATGGTTAAGGTTAGGATTGGGGGAGGGGAAGCTGATCCTGGATCTGGGCTTCCACTCTGTCTGCAATAGCATCCAGAAGGAAAAGTGTGTCTCTGTGGTGCTGATTATGGTTAGCATATACATATAAACACACACACCCACACGTACTGTACATCTGAGAGCACAGAGGCGCACACCCTCTCTCACACACAGGGAGCTTGTTTTCTATTCGTTTTGACACTGCATGCTTTTATTGCTCACTGAGAAGTACTCAGCCTGCCTGAGAATAGCCCCCCCCCCCCCCCCCCAGTGTGTGTGTGTGTGTGTGTGTGTGTGTGTGTGTGTGTGTGTGTGTGTGTGTGTGTGTGTGTGTGTGTGTGTGTGTGTGTGTGTGTGTGTGTGTGTGTGCGTGTGTGTCTGGGGGGGGGCTATTAACCTCTAACGAGTTACCCTCCCGGGGCCATTAACCTCTAACGAGTCACCCTCCCAGATCCGGGATCCTCCTCATCAAAAAAGCTGACTAGCATAGCCTAGCCTAGCGCCACAGGGATATCATATAATACAATACAACACAGACTAGATTTGTCCCTAGTTGGGATGATCTATAATTCAGATGGGTGGCCCAACACAGACTGGATTTGTCCCTAGTTGGGATGATCTATAATTCAGATGGGTGGCCCAACACAGACTGGATTTGTCCCTAGTTGGGATGATCTATAATTCAGATGGGAGGCCCAACACAGACTGGATTTGTCCCTAGTTGGAATGATCTATATTGGGGGGCCCAATTGTCTATATCTGCAATATAAACAATCTATTGCAATGCAACACAACATAATGCAATACTACACTACAAAACATATTGCAATGCAACACAACACAATGCAACACAACACAAAGCAACACTACACTACAAAACATATTGCAATGCAACACAACACAATGCAATACTACACTACAAAACATATTGCAATGCAACACAACACAAAGCAATACTACACTACAAAACATATTGCAATGCAACACAACACAACGCAACACTACACTACAAAACATATTGCAATGCAACACAACACAATGCAATACTACACTACAAAACATATTGCAATGCAACACAACACAATGCAACACAACACAACGCAACACTACACTACAAAACATATTGCAAAGCAACACAACATAATGCAATACTACACTACAAAACATATTGCAATGCAACACAACACAAAGCAACACTACACTACAAAACATATTGCAATGCAACACAACATAATGCAATACTACACTACAAAACATATTGCAATGCAACACAACACAAAGCAACACTACACTACAAAACATATTGCAATGCAACACAACACAAAGCAATACTACACTACAAAACATATTGCAATGCAACACAACACAAAGCAATACTACACTACAAAACATATTGCAATGCAACACAACACAAAGCAACACAACACAAAGCAATACTACACTACAAAACATATTGCAATGCAACACAACACAAAGCAATACTACACTACAAAACATATTGCAATGCAACACAACACAAAGCAACACAACACAACGCAACACTACACTACAAAACATATTGCAATGCAACACAACACAAAGCAACACTACACTACAAAACATATTGCAATGCAACACAACACAAAGCAACACAACACAAAGCAATACTACACTACAAAACATATTGCAATGCAACACAACATAATGCAATACTACACTACAAAACATATTGCAATGCAACACAACACAAAGCAACACAACACAAAGCAATACTACACTACAAAACATATTGCAATGCAACACAACACAAAGCAATACTACACTACAAAACATATTGCAATGCAACACAACACAAAGCAACACTACACTACAAAACATATTGCAATGCAACACAACACAAAGCAACACAACACAAAGCAATACTACACTACAAAACATATTGCAATGCAACACAACACAAAGCAACACAACATGTCGCAGCGCAAAACACAATAACACGTGGCAACATAAAGTGGATCTGTAGTGAGAGGCTGTGAAGTCTATTTAACCAAACAGAAACAGTTCCAAGGACTGGGGCTTCATTTAAAAACAACAAGATGTTTTCATTCACTAAACCTGTTGCTCATTGTTCTCTTGCATACCACAGCACACACCCACACTCTTTTACAACAAACACACACACACGCACAGTCACAGAAAACATCACACGTCATAAAGTATCATCGCAGCAGATTCCACACCAAACATAGTGATTCAAGCTCTTTCAAGCTTCCAATTGAAGGTGCCTATTGAAAATACACAAAGGCGCTCTTAGAAACGGAGGGAGGCGGAGAAGAGAGCTATGAAGCAATAAAAACAACTCAAGTCAGGTCCGTCTGCTACAGCTGCATTACTGCGCAACTACGGTTAGTGTGAAAATGATTCTATTGGAGAGTGAAGAGGAAGACATCTACCTACCATTTAGTACAAAACTAAATCCCTTCCTCAGTGGAATACGTCTACCTGTCAACCTAGCTTTCATTGAACAATCCACAAGACATAATGCCTTGACAATAGCTTAGCTTTAGGATAGAAATAAATCCATTTTAAAATGAGTGTTTATGAAAATGTATCACTGAAACACATTGAACTTGTGCAATGAACTCCCTGGTTGGTATGATATATCAGGCAAATAACCTGACAGCAAACCTTTCTTCTTCCATTTTCTTCTCTTTCTTTCCTTCCCTTTTCAGTTCTATCTATATTCATGCTCTTGTTCTGGGAGGGATGGGTTCTCTCATCTCATAGCCCTCCGGGCGCTGGGGAACTTGAAATATACACACAACCACATGCTCTCCCACCCATCCAGGACATCTACTTCAAACAATGCCTGAGGAAGGCCTGCAGCATCATCAAGGACCCCCCCCCCCTCTCCCTCCCCCTTGGGACAATTGAGACATGGATTGTGTATGTGTGCCATTCAAAGGGTGAATGGGCAAGACAAAATATCTAAGTAAGTGCCTTTGAACAGTGTATGGTAGTAGGTGCCAGGCTCACCGGTTTGAGTGTGTCACGAACGGTGTCACGAACGTCAACACTGCTGGGTTTTTCACGCTCAACAGTTTCCTGTGTGTACCAAGAATGGTCCACCACCCAAAGGACATCCAGCCAACTAGATACAACTGTGGGAAGCATTGGAGTCAACATGGGCCAGCATCCCTGTGGAACACTTTCCACACCTTGTAGAGTCCATGCCCCGTCAACTCAATATTAGGAAGGTGTTCCTAATGTTTTGTACACTCAGTGTATACATTGATGATACACACACATTATAACTGCTGCTTACCAGACTGTTATTAACCTGCTCAGCTTATACACTTACCTCCAATCCCCCCTTGCCCAGAACACATGTACATATTGGACTAGAAATTCTTCCTTCCTGTATTAAACTGATGTTAAAATGTTTATTCTATTCTACTGAGCCATTTACTTTATGTTAGTATTCTTATATTTTATTATTGGTTATTGTTGTTGCATTGTCGAGAAGGAACCTGCAAGGAAGCATTTCATTGGACGGTGTATACCATGATCCTGTATCCTGTACATACTGTTAGACTGATGTACACACACACACACACACACACACACACACACACACACACACACACACACACACACACACACACACACACACCTAAGCCCTCAGAGTAGTGGGGTTGAAAGTATGAACATCCTGTAGGGAAGAAAGAGGCCATGCTAGGATACACTCTGTATGGGTCCTGGGCTGACTTAAAACGAATTGAAACCACACACACACCTTCAATGACTGGAGAAACTACATCAGGAAGACATACACATCCCTGGGGTCTCACTTAAAACACACACTGATCTTGTTAACTTAAATAAGTATTGAATAAGTAATACATGCTGAAGTGAACAACTACACACTAAACATGCCATTAGCATCATCAGAATCACCTCAACATGACTTATCATCCGAGCAGCTAAATTAGAATATGTCATCAATTCTGCCTCTCCAGCTTTCCTACATTCATTCAGAACACGAGACACACATCTGGGGCTGGTACTGCTGAACTACTAGGATAAACCAACCAGCTAACATCAGAAACAAGCCTTGGGGAGACACAGACAGGCAGACACTCACACCTCAACAATGGCATCTGCAACCGGCCTTGGATAGAGATATAGACAGACAGAGAGAGAGAGAGACAGACAGACAGACAGCAACAGAGAGAGAGAGAAACAGAGAGAGAGAGCGACAGAGACAAAGAGAGAGAGAGACAGAGAGACAGAGAGACACACACTGTGTGCCATACGACAGCCATCAGCTAGATGAGATTGACACGTAGCAGGCAGATGAAAGACAAGACTCAGCCCTCTGTTCATTCCTCCCTGCAGTCACATTCTACTGAGGTCTCTCACTTTCATACATCCATTATTCACTACACTACATGGTGTGGCGAGGATACACACACACACATACAACCAACCACACACACAACCACACACACTGTGATAACAACATGCAGTGCTGGGGATGGACTCATGGAATCTGTGCCTTGCAGAATACTGGGGAGCAAGCTGTCGGGGAGCACTTACACAGCTTTATCTGTGTGTGTATGTGTGTGTGTGTATGTATTTGTGGATGCATTTGTATATGTGTGTGTATGTGTGTGTGTGTATGTATTTGTGGATGCATTTGTATATGTGTGTGTATGTGTGTGTGTGTGTACTCACCTTGTCATCACAGTCAAGCGGGCTGGATCCACTCTTGTTCCCACAGTCTTCCTGAAACACAGAAAATCACAAGCCACATGTTGGTTGTTTGTCTATTCAGTTCAGTCCTGTATGAAAACAAATCTAGAAAATGAATAACATTACATTTCTCTCCCCATTACTTAGATGTTTGTTCTCTTACAGTCTATTCCCTGAGAGCTTGATTCTCTCATTGTATTAGATTGATTCAAGCGTTAAATGTGTTTTTCTTTCCAAAATGGAACCAGACGAAACCTGGTGATGACCAAATGAATATCCATCAGTCTCCTATGATTTGTGATAGGCTGGATCGAAAAAGTCCTATTTCTCCTCCAGGATGTGACAGTAACTTGTTGGTATTCTACCAGCTCTCTCAATTTCCTATTTTCATCAAGGGAATATGATAGAGTCTCCTTCTCTCTTTCTGTCTATCCTCAACCCTCCCTCTCTCTTTCTCCAATCCCATCTTTTTTCTCTTTTCTTTCAAACCAAATCGCTCTCCAAACCATCCTTCTATTTTCTCCAATCTCTCTCCCTTCCAACCTCTCCCTCTCTCCATCTCCCCTTCTCTCTTACTCCCCCATCTCTCTAACCCAATCTCTCTCCCTTCCAACCTCTCCCTCTCTCCATCTCCCCTTCTCTCTTACTCCCCCATTTCTCTAACCCAATCTCTCTCCCTTCCAACCTCTCCCTCTCTCCATCTCCCCTTCTCTCTTACTCCCCCATCTCTCTAACCCAATCTCTCTCCCTTCCAACCTCTCCCTCTCTCCATCTCCCCTTCTCTCTTACTCCCCCATTTCTCTAACCCAATCTCTCTCCCTTCCAACCTCTCCCTCTCTCCATCTCCCCTTCTCTCTTACTCCCCCCATCTCTCTAACCCAATCTCTCTCCCTTCCAACCTCTCCCTCTCTCCATCTCCCCTTCTCTCTTACTCCCCCCATCTCTCTAACCCAATCTCTCTCCCTTCCAACCTCTCCCTCTTTCCATCTCCCCTTCTCTCTTACTCCCCCATCTCTCTAACCCAATCTCTCTCCATCTCCCCTTCTATCTTACTCCCCCCATCTCTCTAACCCAATCTCTCTCCCTTCCAACCCCTCCCTCTCCCCTTCTCTCTTACTCCCCCCATCTCTCTACCCCAATCTCTCTCCCTTCCAACCCCTCCATCTCCCCTTCTCTCTTACTCCCCCCATCTCTCTAACCCAATCTCTCTCCCTTCCAACCCCTCCATCTCCCCTTCTCTCTTACTCCCCCCATCTCTCTAACCCAATCTCTCTCCCTTCCAACCCCTCCCTCTCTCCATCTCTCCAGCCTCTCTAGGTAGTGACAGGTAGTTTATTCCCTCCTGTTCTGACAGATGTCAGCTTTGACAAACCTGCCTCATCCTCTACAAGGATTACTCTCCTTCCAAGAGATATGGCTCTGTGTATCGCATCCTCTAACTCATTACAACACACACACACACACACCTACACACTGTGCTGTCAAATTCAAATCTGGCCCTGGAAGCCAGTTCCACAGCTTTTTTTTTTTTCATTCTTCCTAATCAGGGACTGATTTCAACCTGCGACACCGAGGTCCGGACCTCGTAGGGTCAGAGTTCAATACCCCTGCTCTAGAGGTTGATGCCTTATTTCAGGAATATGTAACATTCTGTCTCTCATGTACCAGAGGAGAGTAGGCGTATACCCTGACTGAACAAAACATTATGAACACCTGCTGAAGGCTAGGGGAGAGTAGGCATATACACTGACTGGAAAAAACATCATGAACACCTGCTGAAGCCTAGCGGAGAGTAGGCATATACACTGACTGGACAAAACATCATGAACACCTGCTGAAGCCTAGAGGAGAGTAGGCATATACACTGACTGGACAAAACATCATGAACACCTGCTGAAGCCTAGAGGAGAGTAGGCATATACACTGACTGGACAAAACATTATGAACACCTGCTGAAAGCTAGAGGAGAGTAGGCATATACACTGACTGGACAAAACATTATGAACACCTGCTGAAAGCTAGAGGAGAGTAGGCATATACACTGACTGGACAAAACATCATGAACACCTGCTGAAGCCTAGAGGAGAGTAGGCATATACACTGACTGGACAAAACATTATGAACACCTGCTGAAGCCTAGAGGAGAGTAGGCATATACACTGACTGGACAAAACATCATGAACACCTGCTGAAGCCTAGAGGAGAGTAGGCATATACACTGACTGGACAAAACATCATGAACACCTGCTGAAGGCTAGAGGAGAGTAGGCATATACACCGACTGGACAAAACTTTATGAACACCTGCTGAAGCCTAGAGGAGAGTAGGCATATACACTGACTGGACAAAACATCATGAACACCTGCTGAAGCCTAGAGGAGAGTAGGCATATACACTGACTGGACAAAACATCATGAACACCTGCTGAAACCTAGAGGAGAGTAGGCATATACACTGACTGGACAAAACTTTATGAACACCTGCTGAAGCCTAGAGGAGAGTAGGCATATACACTGACTGGACAAAACATCATGAACACCTGCTGAAGCCTAGAGGAGAGTAGGCATATACACTGACTGGACAAAACATTATGAACACCTGCTGAAAGCTAGAGGAGAGTAGGCATATACACTGACTGGACAAAACATTATGAACACCTGCTGAAAGCTAGAGGAGAGTAGGCATATACACTGACTGGACAAAACATCATGAACACCTGCTGAAGCCTAGAGGAGAGTAGGCATATACACTGACTGGACAAAACATCATGAACACCTGCTGAAGGCTAGAGGAGAGTAGGCCTATACACTGACTGGACAAAACATCATGAACACCTGCTGAAGCCTAGAGGAGAGTAGGCATATACACTGACTGGACAAAACATCATGAACACCTGCTGAAGCCTAGAGGAGAGTAGGCATATACACTGACTGGACAAAACATTATGAACACCTGCTGAAAGCTAGAGGAGAGTAGGCATATACACTGACTGGACAAAACATTATGAACACCTGCTGAAAGCTAGAGGAGAGTAGGCATATACACTGACTGGACAAAACATCATGAACACCTGCTGAAGCCTAGAGGAGAGTAGGCATATACACTGACTGGACAAAACATCATGAACACCTGCTGAAGCCTAGAGGAGAGTAGGCATATACACTGACTGGACAAAACATTATGAACACCTGCTGAAAGCTAGAGGAGAGTAGGCATATACACTGACTGGACAAAACATTATGAACACCTGCTGAAAGCTAGAGGAGAGTAGGCATATACACTGACTGGACAAAACATTATGAACACCTGCTGAAAGCTAGAGGAGAGTAGGCATATACACTGACTGGACAAAACATCATGAACACCTGCTGAAATCTAGAGGAGAGTAGGCATATACACTGACTGGACAAAACATCATGAACACCTGCTGAAGGCTAGAGGAGAGTAGGCATATACACTGACTGGACAAAACATCATGAACACCTGCTGAAGCCTAGAGGAGAGTAGGCCTATACACTGACTGGACAAAACATCATGAACACATTGTTCATGTTGAACAGTTTCCCGTGTGTATCAAGAATGGTTCACCACCTAAAGGACATCCTGCCAACTTGAAACAACACTGGGAAGCATTGGAGTCAACATGGGCCAGCATCCCTGTGGAACGCTTTCGACACCTTGTAGAGTCCATGCCCCGAGGAATTGAGACTGCTCTGAGGGCATTAATGTTAACACTTGCCATGCAAAATGCTCCCTTAATGATAAATCATCCAAATGTACCCTGTTGCTCCCTTAATGATAAATCATCCAAATGTACCCTGTTGCTCCCTTAATGATAAATCATCCAAATGTACCCTGTTGCTCCCTTAATGATAAATCATCCAAATATACCCTGTTGCTCCCTTAATGATGAATCATCCAAATGTACCCTGTTGCTCCCTTAATGATGAATCATCCAAATGTACCCTGTTGCTCCCTTAATGATAAATCATCCAAATGTACCCTGTTGCTCCCTTAATGATAAATCATCCAAATGTACCCTGTTGCTCCCTTAATGATAAATCATCCAAATGTACCCTGTTGCTCCCTTAATGATAAATCATCCAAATGTACCCTGTTGCTCCCTTAATGATGAATCATCCAAATGTACCCTGTTGCTCCCTTAATGATGAATCATCCAAATGTACCCTGTTGCTCCCTTAATGATAAATCATCCAAATGTACCCTGTTGCTCCCTTAATGATAAATCATCCAAATGTACCCTGTTGCTCCCTTAATGATAAATCATCCAAATGTACCCTGTTGCTCCCTTAATGATAAATCATCCAAATGTACCCTGTTGCTCCCTTAATGATGAATCATCCAAATGTACCCTGTTGCTCCCTTAATGATAAATCATCCAAATGTACCCTGTTGCTCCCTTAATGATAAATCATCAAAATGTACCCTGTTGCCAGGGTACTTCTATTACTCATCATCAGTCCAACCCTGACACACACACACACACACACACACACACACACACACACACACACACACACACACACACACACACACAGCAGTCCTCCTGTGTGAGGATAATAAGGCTAGCCTGTCCAAACACATCTCTTGGCAAATTAGCAGTCAGGCTTGCATTTACAGCCAGATGTCCCAACTCTGTGTGTGTGTGTGTGTGTTTCCCGTGTGTATCAAGAATGGTTCACCACCTAAAGGACATCCTGCCAACTTGAAACAACACTGGGAAGCATTGGAGTCAACATGGGCCAGCATCCCTGTGGAACGCTTTCGACACCTTGTAGAGTCCATGCCCCGAGGAATTGAGACTGCTCTGAGGGCATTAATGTTAACACTTGCCATGCAAAATGCTCCCTTAATGATAAATCATCCAAATGTACCCTGTTGCTCCCTTAATGATAAATCATCCAAATGTACCCTGTTGCTCCCTTAATGATAAATCATCCAAATGTACCCTGTTGCTCCCTTAATGATAAATCATCCAAATATACCCTGTTGCTCCCTTAATGATGAATCATCCAAATGTACCCTGTTGCTCCCTTAATGATGAATCATCCAAATGTACCCTGTTGCTCCCTTAATGATAATCATCCAAATGTACCCTGTTGCTCCCTTAATGATAAATCATCCAAATGTACCCTGTTGCTCCCTTAATGATAAATCATCCAAATGTACCCTGTTGCTCCCTTAATGATAAATCATCCAAATGTACCCTGTTGCTCCCTTAATGATGAATCATCCAAATGTACCCTGTTGCTCCCTTAATGATAAATCATCCAAATGTACCCTGTTGCTCCCTTAATGATAAATCATCCAAATGTACCCTGTTGCTCCCTTAATGATAAATCATCCAAATGTACCCTGTTGCTCCCTTAATGATAAATCATCCAAATGTACCCTGTTGCTCCCTTAATGATAAATCATCAAAATGTACCCTGTTGCCAGGGTACTTCTATTACTCATCATCAGTCCAACCCTGACACACACACACACACACACACACACACACACACACACACACACACACACACACACACACACACACACACACACACACACACACACACACACAGCAGTCCTCCTGTGTGAGGATAATAAGGCTAGCCTGTCCAAACACATCTCTTGGCAAATTAGCAGTCAGGCTTGCATTTACAGCCAGATGTCCCAACTCTGTGTGTGTGTGTGTGTGTTTCCCGTGTGTATCAAGAATGGTTCACCACCTAAAGGACATCCTGCCAACTTGAAACAACACTGGGAAGCATTGGAGTCAACATGGGCCAGCATCCCTGTGGAACGCTTTCGACACCTTGTAGAGTCCATGCCCCGAGGAATTGAGACTGCTCTGAGGGCATTAATGTTAACACTTGCCATGCAAAATGCTCCCTTAATGATAAATCATCCAAATGTACCCTGTTGCTCCCTTAATGATGAATCATCCAAATGTACCCTGTTGCTCCCTTAATGATAAATCATCCAAATGTACCCTGTTGCTCCCTTAATGATAAATCATCCAAATGTACCCTGTTGCTCCCTTAATGATAAATCATCCAAATGTACCCTGTTGCTCCCTTAATGATAAATCATCCAAATGTACCCTGTTGCTCCCTTAATGATAAATCATCCAAATGTACCCTGTTGCTCCCTTAATGATAAATCATCCAAATGTACCCTGTTGCTCCCTTAATGATAAATCATCCAAATGTACCCTGTTGCTCCCTTAATGATAAATCATCCAAATGTACCCTGTTGCTCCCTTAATGATAATTCATCCAAATGTACCCTGTTGCTCCCTTAATGATAAATCATCCAAATGTACCCTGTTGCTCCCTTAATGATAAATCATCCAAATGTACCCTGTTGCTCCCTTAATGATGAATCATCCAAATGTACCCTGTTGCTCCCTTAATGATAAATCATCCAAATGTACCCTGTTGCTCCCTTAATGATAAATCATCCAAATGTACCCTGTTGCTCCCTTAATGATAAATCATCCAAATGTACCCTGTTGCTCCCTTAATGATAAATCATCCAAATGTACCCTGTTGCTCCCTTAATGATAAATCATCCAAATGTACCCTGTTGCTCCCTTAATGATAAATCATCCAAATGTACCCTGTTGCTCCCTTAATGATAAATCATCCAAATGTACCCTGTTGCTCCCTTAATGATAAATCATCCAAATGTACCCTGTTGCTCCCTTAATGATGAATCATCCAAATGTACCCTGTTGCTCCCTTAATGATGAATCATCCAAATGTACCCTGTTGCTCCCTTAATGATAAATCATCCAAATGTACCCTGTTGCTCCCTTAATGATAAATCATCCAAATGTACCCTGTTGCTCCCTTAATGATAAATCATCCAAATGTACCCTGTTGCTCCCTTAATGATAAATCATCCAAATGTACCCTGTTGCTCCCTTAATGATGAATCATCCAAATGTACCCTGTTGCTCCCTTAATGATAAATCATCCAAATGTACCCTGTTGCTCCCTTAATGATAAATCATCCAAATGTACCCTGTTGCTCCCTTAATGATAAATCATCCAAATGTACCCTGTTGCTCCCTTAATGATAAATCATCAAAATGTACCCTGTTGCCAGGGTACTTCTATTACTCATCATCAGTCCAACCCTGACACACACACACACACACACACACACACACACACACAGCAGTCCTCCTGTGTGAGGATAATAAGGCTAGCCTGTCCAAACACATCTCTTGGCAAATTAGCAGTCAGGCTTGCATTTACAGCCAGATGTCCCAACTCTGTGTGTGTGTGTGTGTGTGTTTCCCGTGTGTATCAAGAATGGTTCACCACCTAAAGGACATCCTGCCAACTTGAAACAACACTGGGAAGCATTGGAGTCAACATGGGCCAGCATCCCTGTGGAACGCTTTCGACACCTTGTAGAGTCCATGCCCCGAGGAATTGAGACTGCTCTGAGGGCATTAATGTTAACACTTGCCATGCAAAATGATCCCTTAATGATAAATCATCCAAATGTACCCTGTTGCTCCCTTAATGATGAATCATCCAAATGTACCCTGTTGCTCCCTTAATGATAAATCATCCAAATGTACCCTGTTGCTCCCTTAATGATAAATCATCCAAATGTACCCTGTTGCTCCCTTAATGATAAATCATCCAAATGTACCCTGTTGCTCCCTTAATGATAAATCATCCAAATGTACCCTGTTGCTCCCTTAATGATAAATCATCCAAATGTACCCTGTTGCTCCCTTAATGATAAATCATCCAAATGTACCCTGTTGCTCCCTTAATGATAATTCATCCAAATGTACCCTGTTGCTCCCTTAATGATAAATCATCCAAATGTACCCTGTTGCTCCCTTAATGATAAATCATCCAAATGTACCCTGTTGCTCCCTTAATGATAAATCATCCAAATGTACCCTGTTGCTCCCTTAATGATAAATCATCCAAATGTACCCTGTTGCTCCCTTAATGATAAATCATCCAAATGTACCCTGTTGCTCCCTTAATGATAAATCATCCAAATGTACCCTGTTGCTCCCTTAATGATAAATCATCCAAATGTACCCTGTTGCTCCCTTAATGATAAATCATCCAAATGTACCCTGTTGCTCCCTTAATGATAAATCATCCAAATGTACCCTGTTGCTCCCTTAATGATAAATCATCCAAATGTACCCTGTTGCTCCCTTAATGATAAATCATCAAAATGTACCCTGTTGCTCCCTTAATGATGAATCATCCAAATGTACCCTGTTGCTCCCTTAATGATGAATCATCCAAATGTACCCTGTTGCTCCCTTAATGATAAATCATCCAAATGTACCCTGTTGCTCCCTTAATGATAAATCATCCAAATGTACCCTGTTGCTCCCTTAATGATGAATCATCCAAATGTACCCTGTTGCTCCCTTAATGATAAATCATCCAAATGTACCTTGTTGCTCCCTTAATGATGAATCATCCAAATGTACCCTGTTGCTCCCTTAATGATAAATCATCCAAATGTACCCTGTTGCTCCCTTAATGATAAATCATCAAAATGTACCCTGTTGCTCCCTTAATGATGAATCATCCAAATGTACCCTGTTGCTCCCTTAATGATGAATCATCCAAATGTACCCTGTTGCTCCCTTAATGATAAATCATCCAAATGTACCCTGTTGCTCCCTTAATGATAAATCATCCAAATGTACCCTGTTGCTCCCTTAATGATAAATCATCCAAATGTACCCTGTTGCTCCCTTAATGATGAATCATCCAAATGTACCCTGTTGCTCCCTTAATGATAAATCATCCAAATGTACCCTGTTGCTCCCTTAATGATAAATCATCCAAATGTACCCTGTTGCTCCCTTAATGATAAATCATCCAAATGTACCCTGTTGCTCCCTTAATGATAAATCATCCAAATGTACCCTGTTTCTCCCTTAATGATAAATCATCCAAATGTACCCTGTTGCTCCCTTAATGATAAATCATCCAAATGTACCCTGTTGCTCCCTTAATGATAATTCATCCAAATGTACCCTGTTGCTCCCTTAATGATAAATCATCCAAATGTACCCTGTTGCTCCCTTAATGATAAATCATCCAAATGTACCCTGTTGCTCCCTTAATGATGAATCATCCAAATGTACCCTGTTGCTCCCTTAATGATAAATCATCCAAATGTACCCTGTTGCTCCCTTAATGATAAATCATCCAAATGTACCCTGTTGCTCCCTTAATGATAAATCATCCAAATGTACCCTGTTGCTCCCTTAATGATAAATCATCCAAATGTACCCTGTTGCTCCCTTAATGATAAATCATCCAAATGTACCCTGTTGCTCCCTTAATGATAAATCATCCAAATGTACCCTGTTGCTCCCTTAATGATAAATCATCCAAATGTACCCTGTTGCTCCCTTAATGATAAATCATCAAAATGTACCCTGTTGCTCCCTTAATGATGAATCATCCAAATGTACCCTGTTGCTCCCTTAATGATGAATCATCCAAATGTACCCTGTTGCTCCCTTAATGATAAATCATCCAAATGTACCCTGTTGCTCCCTTAATGATAAATCATCCAAATGTACCCTGTTGCTCCCTTAATGATGAATCATCCAAATGTACCCTGTTGCTCCCTTAATGATAAATCATCCAAATGTACCTTGTTGCTCCCTTAATGATGAATCATCCAAATGTACCCTGTTGCTCCCTTAATGATAAATCATCCAAATGTACCCTGTTGCTCCCTTAATGATAAATCATCAAAATGTACCCTGTTGCCAGGGTACTTCTATTACTCATCATCAGTCCAACCCTGACACACACACACACACACACACACACACACACACACACACACACACACACACACACACACACACACACACACACACACACACACACAGCAGTCCTCCTGTGTGAGGATAATAAGGCTAGCCTGTCCAAACACATCTCTTGGCAAATTAGCAGTCAGGCTTGCATTTACAGCCAGATGTCCCAACTCTGTGTGTGTGTGTGTGTGTTTCCCGTGTGTATCAAGAATGGTTCACCACCTAAAGGACATCCTGCCAACTTGAAACAACACTGGGAAGCATTGGAGTCAACATGGGCCAGCATCCCTGTGGAACGCTTTCGACACCTTGTAGAGTCCATGCCCCGAGGAATTGAGACTGCTCTGAGGGCATTAATGTTAACACTTGCCATGCAAAATGCTCCCTTAATGATAAATCATCCAAATGTACCCTGTTGCTCCCTTAATGATAAATCATCCAAATGTACCCTGTTGCTCCCTTAATGATAAATCATCCAAATGTACCCTGTTGCTCCCTTAATGATAAATCATCCAAATATACCCTGTTGCTCCCTTAATGATGAATCATCCAAATGTACCCTGTTGCTCCCTTAATGATGAATCATCCAAATGTACCCTGTTGCTCCCTTAATGATAAATCATCCAAATGTACCCTGTTGCTCCCTTAATGATAAATCATCCAAATGTACCCTGTTGCTCCCTTAATGATAAATCATCCAAATGTACCCTGTTGCTCCCTTAATGATAAATCATCCAAATGTACCCTGTTGCTCCCTTAATGATGAATCATCCAAATGTACCCTGTTGCTCCCTTAATGATAAATCATCCAAATGTACCCTGTTGCTCCCTTAATGATAAATCATCCAAATGTACCCTGTTGCTCCCTTAATGATAAATCATCCAAATGTACCCTGTTGCTCCCTTAATGATAAATCATCCAAATGTACCCTGTTGCTCCCTTAATGATAAATCATCAAAATGTACCCTGTTGCCAGGGTACTTCTATTACTCATCATCAGTCCAACCCTGACACACACACACACACACACACACACACACACACACACACACACACACACACACACACACACACAGCAGTCCTCCTGTGTGAGGATAATAAGGCTAGCCTGTCCAAACACATCTCTTGGCAAATTAGCAGTCAGGCTTGCATTTACAGCCAGATGTCCCAACTCTGTGTGTGTGTGTGTGTGTTTCCCGTGTGTATCAAGAATGGTTCACCACCTAAAGGACATCCTGCCAACTTGAAACAACACTGGGAAGCATTGGAGTCAACATGGGCCAGCATCCCTGTGGAACGCTTTCGACACCTTGTAGAGTCCATGCCCCGAGGAATTGAGACTGCTCTGAGGGCATTAATGTTAACACTTGCCATGCAAAATGCTCCCTTAATGATAAATCATCCAAATGTACCCTGTTGCTCCCTTAATGATGAATCATCCAAATGTACCCTGTTGCTCCCTTAATGATAAATCATCCAAATGTACCCTGTTGCTCCCTTAATGATAAATCATCCAAATGTACCCTGTTGCTCCCTTAATGATAAATCATCCAAATGTACCCTGTTGCTCCCTTAATGATAAATCATCCAAATGTACCCTGTTGCTCCCTTAATGATAAATCATCCAAATGTACCCTGTTGCTCCCTTAATGATAAATCATCCAAATGTACCCTGTTGCTCCCTTAATGATAATTCATCCAAATGTACCCTGTTGCTCCCTTAATGATAAATCATCCAAATGTACCCTGTTGCTCCCTTAATGATAAATCATCCAAATGTACCCTGTTGCTCCCTTAATGATGAATCATCCAAATGTACCCTGTTGCTCCCTTAATGATAAATCATCCAAATGTACCCTGTTGCTCCCTTAATGATAAATCATCCAAATGTACCCTGTTGCTCCCTTAATGATAAATCATCCAAATGTACCCTGTTGCTCCCTTAATGATAAATCATCCAAATGTACCCTGTTGCTCCCTTAATGATAAATCATCCAAATGTACCCTGTTGCTCCCTTAATGATAAATCATCCAAATGTACCCTGTTGCTCCCTTAATGATAAATCATCCAAATGTACCCTGTTGCTCCCTTAATGATAAATCATCCAAATATACCCTGTTGCTCCCTTAATGATGAATCATCCAAATGTACCCTGTTGCTCCCTTAATGATGAATCATCCAAATGTACCCTGTTGCTCCCTTAATGATAAATCATCCAAATGTACCCTGTTGCTCCCTTAATGATAAATCATCCAAATGTACCCTGTTGCTCCCTTAATGATAAATCATCCAAATGTACCCTGTTGCTCCCTTAATGATAAATCATCCAAATGTACCCTGTTGCTCCCTTAATGATGAATCATCCAAATGTACCCTGTTGCTCCCTTAATGATAAATCATCCAAATGTACCCTGTTGCTCCCTTAATGATAAATCATCCAAATGTACCCTGTTGCTCCCTTAATGATAAATCATCCAAATGTACCCTGTTGCTCCCTTAATGATAAATCATCAAAATGTACCCTGTTGCCAGGGTACTTCTATTACTCATCATCAGTCCAACCCTGACACACACACACACACACACACACACACACACACACACACACACACACAGCAGTCCTCCTGTGTGAGGATAATAAGGCTAGCCTGTCCAAACACATCTCTTGGCAAATTAGCAGTCAGGCTTGCATTTACAGCCAGATGTCCCAACTCTGTGTGTGTGTGTGTGTGTGTTTCCCGTGTGTATCAAGAATGGTTCACCACCTAAAGGACATCCTGCCAACTTGAAACAACACTGGGAAGCATTGGAGTCAACATGGGCCAGCATCCCTGTGGAACGCTTTCGACACCTTGTAGAGTCCATGCCCCGAGGAATTGAGACTGCTCTGAGGGCATTAATGTTAACACTTGCCATGCAAAATGATCCCTTAATGATAAATCATCCAAATGTACCCTGTTGCTCCCTTAATGATGAATCATCCAAATGTACCCTGTTGCTCCCTTAATGATAAATCATCCAAATGTACCCTGTTGCTCCCTTAATGATAAATCATCCAAATGTACCCTGTTGCTCCCTTAATGATAAATCATCCAAATGTACCCTGTTGCTCCCTTAATGATAAATCATCCAAATGTACCCTGTTGCTCCCTTAATGATAAATCATCCAAATGTACCCTGTTGCTCCCTTAATGATAAATCATCCAAATGTACCCTGTTGCTCCCTTAATGATAATTCATCCAAATGTACCCTGTTGCTCCCTTAATGATAAATCATCCAAATGTACCCTGTTGCTCCCTTAATGATAAATCATCCAAATGTACCCTGTTGCTCCCTTAATGATAAATCATCCAAATGTACCCTGTTGCTCCCTTAATGATAAATCATCCAAATGTACCCTGTTGCTCCCTTAATGATAAATCATCCAAATGTACCCTGTTGCTCCCTTAATGATAAATCATCCAAATGTACCCTGTTGCTCCCTTAATGATAAATCATCCAAATGTACCCTGTTGCTCCCTTAATGATAAATCATCCAAATGTACCCTGTTGCTCCCTTAATGATAAATCATCCAAATGTACCCTGTTGCTCCCTTAATGATAAATCATCCAAATGTACCCTGTTGCTCCCTTAATGATAAATCATCAAAATGTACCCTGTTGCTCCCTTAATGATGAATCATCCAAATGTACCCTGTTGCTCCCTTAATGATGAATCATCCAAATGTACCCTGTTGCTCCCTTAATGATAAATCATCCAAATGTACCCTGTTGCTCCCTTAATGATAAATCATCCAAATGTACCCTGTTGCTCCCTTAATGATGAATCATCCAAATGTACCCTGTTGCTCCCTTAATGATAAATCATCCAAATGTACCTTGTTGCTCCCTTAATGATGAATCATCCAAATGTACCCTGTTGCTCCCTTAATGATAAATCATCCAAATGTACCCTGTTGCTCCCTTAATGATAAATCATTAAAATGTACCCTGTTGCTCCCTTAATGATGAATCATCCAAATGTACCCTGTTGCTCCCTTAATGATGAATCATCCAAATGTACCCTGTTGCTCCCTTAATGATAAATCATCCAAATGTACCCTGTTGCTCCCTTAATGATAAATCATCCAAATGTACCCTGTTGCTCCCTTAATGATAAATCATCCAAATGTACCCTGTTGCTCCCTTAATGATGAATCATCCAAATGTACCCTGTTGCTCCCTTAATGATAAATCATCCAAATGTACCCTGTTGCTCCCTTAATGATAAATCATCCAAATGTACCCTGTTGCTCCCTTAATGATAAATCATCCAAATGTACCCTGTTGCTCCCTTAATGATAAATCATCCAAATGTACCCTGTTTCTCCCTTAATGATAAATCATCCAAATGTACCCTGTTGCTCCCTTAATGATAAATCATCCAAATGTACCCTGTTGCTCCCTTAATGATAATTCATCCAAATGTACCCTGTTGCTCCCTTAATGATAAATCATCCAAATGTACCCTGTTGCTCCCTTAATGATAAATCATCCAAATGTACCCTGTTGCTCCCTTAATGATGAATCATCCAAATGTACCCTGTTGCTCCCTTAATGATAAATCATCCAAATGTACCCTGTTGCTCCCTTAATGATAAATCATCCAAATGTACCCTGTTGCTCCCTTAATGATAAATCATCCAAATGTACCCTGTTGCTCCCTTAATGATAAATCATCCAAATGTACCCTGTTGCTCCCTTAATGATAAATCATCCAAATGTACCCTGTTGCTCCCTTAATGATAAATCATCCAAATGTACCCTGTTGCTCCCTTAATGATAAATCATCCAAATGTACCCTGTTGCTCCCTTAATGATAAATCATCAAAATGTACCCTGTTGCTCCCTTAATGATGAATCATCCAAATGTACCCTGTTGCTCCCTTAATGATGAATCATCCAAATGTACCCTGTTGCTCCCTTAATGATAAATCATCCAAATGTACCCTGTTGCTCCCTTAATGATAAATCATCCAAATGTACCCTGTTGCTCCCTTAATGATGAATCATCCAAATGTACCCTGTTGCTCCCTTAATGATAAATCATCCAAATGTACCTTGTTGCTCCCTTAATGATGAATCATCCAAATGTACCCTGTTGCTCCCTTAATGATAAATCATCCAAATGTACCCTGTTGCTCCCTTAATGATAAATCATCAAAATGTACCCTGTTGCCAGGGTACTTCTATTACTCATCATCAGTCCAACCCTGACACACACACACACACACACACACACACACACACACACACCCACAGCAGTCCTCCTGTGTGAGGATAATAAGGCTAGCCTGTCCAAACACATCTCTTGGCAAATTAGCAGTCAGGCTTGCATTTACAGCCAGATGTCCCAACTGTGTGTGTGTGTGTGTGTGTGTGTGTGTGTGTGTGTGTGTGTGTGTGTGTGTGTGTGTGTGTGTGTGTGTGTGTGTGTGTGTGTGTGTGTGTGTGTGTGTGTGTGTGTGTGTGTGTGTGTGTGTGTGTGTGTGTGTGTGTCTCCTCAGGATAAGCCGTAATGAACATGAGGTCAGTGGTGTGATGTTAAGACAGTATGGAGAGCGGGCCGTCTGCATCTTGTCTGACAGAACCATGTCAGGTCAAATGGCTGCTGAGGAACACCCTGATTAGACATGAAGCATTCTTGGCCTATCGTGTTAAGCCTCTAAGGGCTTGTATTAAGATACCATAACACACACACACACAGCAAATAAAAAATACACACACACAACAAATAAAAAACACATACACACACAACAAATACCAGATAAAAAGGATCCATATGGTTTCTGTCCAACTGGAGAGACTTAAATAGCTTGGCTTGCATTTTGGGTAACAGGAAATGAACTGTTGAATGCCGCTCGCAGTCTAAGGCATATTGTTTTTCTATTAAATCTGAATTCTAAATGTTTTATCCATGTGAGGATTTCATATGGACAGATCATCATTCATACACATTTATGCAAACTAGTCTTATTAAATAATGTATGAGTCTACTATTCTACTATCGCAGTTCCAATTGGATATTTCTGTTTGGACAGTGGAACCGCTTTCAGACTACAGTACAAAGTAGCTATACAGTCCTGTGTCAAACAATGTGCAAAAACCTAATTTGTGATGTATATGCCACAGGTGGCTGGTGGCACCTTAAATGGGGAGGATGGGCTCATAGTAATGGCTGGAATGGAATCTATGGAATGATATCAAATGCATGGATTCCATATGTTTGATACCACTCCATTCCAGCCATTATTATGAGCTGTCCTCCCCTCACCAGCCGCCTGTGTGCTTTACTTAGATATGTGCATAACTTACTATAAGCATTAGTGGAGGCTGATGAGGGCAGGATGGCTCATAGTAATGGATGGAATGTAGTGGAATAGAATGGTAACATGTGTTTGGTACCATTCCATATATTCCGTTCCAGACATTACTATGAGCCTGTCCTCCTATTTAAAGTGCCACCAGCCACCACTGGTCTGCATTGATGTCAATAGATGTGTATGGAAATCTTGAGTTACGTGCAAGAACCTAAAGTTAGGATTTTGGCCCAAGTGTCTACAAAGTGTCCTTGTAAGGGCCTTTCTGAGTGTACTTCTAAATCAATGTGACAGATTATGACAACTAAGAAAGGGCAGAGTGAAAGACAGAGAGAGAAAGAAAAAGACAGACAGACAGAGAGAGAAAGAAAGAAAAAAGACAGACACAGGCAGAAAGACAGACAGAGAGAAAGACACATACAGACAGAGAGAAAGACACATACAGACAGAGAGAAAGACACATACAGACAGAGAGAAAGACACATACAGACAGAGAGAAAGACACATACAGACAGAGAGAAAGACACATACAGACAGAGAGAAAGACATACAGACAGAGAGAGACACATACAAACAGAGAGACACACATACAGACAGAGAGACACACATACAGACAGAGAGAGACACATACAAACAGAGAGAGACACATACAAACAGAGAGACACACATACAGACAGAGAGACACACATACAGACAGAGAGACACATACAGACAGAGAGAGACAGAGAGACACAGAGAGATCTGTCAGTGTCCACCTGTCTGTCTGTCTGCCGGGTCAGATTAGGGCTAGCCAAGTCAGCCCATAGGCCTCAAACACACCACCCAAATAACACACACATGTATGTACACACACACACACACACACACACCACCCAAAATAACACACACATGTATGTACACACACACACACACCACCCAAAATAACCCCCAGCGGAGAAGGAGAAAGCAAGATGCCAAGCCATGGAAATGCCTGGTATCAATTTACACCATGTTATCCACTTCTTGGACCGATCACTGTTTAATTTCATTAATTAACTCCTTAGCCTCAGTCTCCGTCCCAAATGACACCCTCGTCCCTACATACTGCACTCCATTAAACTAGCACTCATAGGGCTCTGGTCAAAAGTAGTGCACAATGTAGGAATAGGGTACCATTTGGGATGAATCCTAAGATACATGCCAGGGGGAACTAGCTGCAAGGCTGGCAGGGCGAGACGGGACAACAACCACTCAGAACAACTTCACACCCCATTAAGGGCTTGATGGATAGGCCAAAACTACAAGAAGATACATCCTAAATGGCACCCTATTCCCTATTGGGCTCTGTTCAAAAGTAGTGCACTATGTAGGAAATAGGGTGCCATTTGGTTTCTGCTTGGCACCTTGTACAATATAACATGAAGAACTGGTATTTTCCTAAGGAGGAGGCAGAGAGCAACTCGCCAAGCCAGAAGGCTTGTACAGACACATGAGCGAGGGAAGGTGTGTGTCTGTGTTTGTGTTACTTTCCCCTCTGAAACTATGCTGGAGCCCTGATGGTTTCCTGGAGTAAATGGTGGCCTCTGGCAGCTCCCTCGTCCACGGTGGCAGTGTGTATGTGTGTGTGCTCCCCAGTGTTCCACAACAGATGCGTGCCAAGAACTCCTGAATCTCTGTCTCAGAGAGTGACTCACCCACACACAGCAGAAATAGACCTAGCAAAATGCACATAGAAATAGACCTGGCAGAAAGGACATAGAAATATACTTAGCAGAAGGGACATAGAAATAGACCTAGCAGAATGGACATAGAAATAGACCTAGCAGAAGGAACGTGGAAATAGACCTAGCAGAAGGAACGTGGAAATAGATCTAGCAGAAGGAACGTAGAAATAGACCTAGCAGAAGGAACATGGAAATAGACCTAGCAGAAGGAACATAGAAATAGACCTAGCAGAGGGGGCATAGAAATAGACCTAGCAGAGGGGGCATAGAAATAGACCTAGCAGAATGGACATAGAAATAGACCTAGCAGAATGGACATAGAAATAGACCTAGCAGAATGGACATAGAAATAGACCTAGCAGAATGGACATAGAAATAGACCTAGCAGAATGGACATAGAAATAGACCTAGCAGAATGGACATAGAAATAGACCTAGCAGAATGGACATAGAAATAGACCTAGCAGAATGGACTTAGAAATGCACCTAGTGGAATTAACATATAAATGGACTTGGCAGACTGTACATATAAAAAAACGTGCAGAATGAGCCTTGCAGACCTAGCCAAATGAACATTGAAATATACGCGGCATAGAAATAGACCTAGCAGATTGAACATAGCTCAGAAAAAACAGACGAGCTGCTAACAAGTTGGAAGGGATGTAACAAAACGGAATAGCACGCAAGTTGAAATGCACCAGCCTGAAATTCACTGGATTTGTCATGGTCCACTACATATCATTGCAAGCACACGCACGCACACACATTGCTGCATGCAAACAGCATTTAGAAAGGCAATGAGAGTCTTAGAGATGAGGATATGATATGAGTCAATGCAGTGAGCATTCTGATTGCTGCAGCCAATATGAGCCACAACAACATGAATGGAATGTCCTTTCTAGTCATTCTATATCTATACTAAGAAAACCACAGAACAAGCTGAAATATATGGAGTGATACTAGTAGCTGTTAGAGTAATAATTAGACTGTAGGCCCCTCTCCATCTCTTTATAGCTCTCCTCAATCTCTTTCTTGATCCCTCTCCACCTCTCTTCCCCTCTACTTTCTCTCTTTCTATACTTCACTCTCCAGACATCTCTTCCACTCTTCCTCTGTATCCTTCTCTCTCCCTCCTCCACCCATCGTAATATATAGTCTATGTGTGTATCCACCACCACACCTACAGTGTGTGTACATCCACCACCATACATACATATGATAAACTGTAGTGTCTATTTTATACACTTCATGAGAAATGGGGTTGTTTCTGTTATTCTGGTCATTCTACAGATACCTTCAAGAGTGACTCTGGTAAGAGGGTATCACACACACACACACCTTCCCCTTAGGCCATGTACGCACAGTAATATTTGCAAGTCAAAAGAAGGCAAGGAAAGGTTGCACTCACCTGCTGTATTCCTGGTTTCTTCTCACGACTCTGGTTCATCCCTCTCTTCTCCTCTCCTATCTTCTCTTCATCCGTCCTTTCTCCTCCTCTCCTCTCATCATCTGTCCTCTCTTCATTTGTCCTTTCTTCTCTTCTCCTTTCATCTCATCTCCTCTCTTGTCCTCCTTTTCTCTTCTCCATTCTCCTTTCCTCCCCTCTTCTTTCTCTCTCCACTATTCTCTTTACTTTCCTTTCTCTCCTCCCCTCCCTTCTTCTCTCACTATCCTCTCCTTTCTTTCTCTCTCTTCTCCTTGGTTATGAGTTATGTGTGGAAACCTACAGTACATTCTGAATATACCAATTAGTTTGTCAATCTCTGGCTGTCAGTCAAACCCAGGTATCTGTTTCTCTGAGATGCTTTGACATTCCCAGTACTGATTACATGGTTCCAATAGGTGTTCCTTCAATCCCTGTTCTGTGGCTCTAATGTGGACCTCTGTTACTTCCAAACGTCCCTCCCTCTCTGTCTCTATCTCTCTTTCTCATGCAGGGCTCTTGTCAATTATGGCCTTGAAATCCGGTCGTGGTCATTCCTTTCCTGAGATTTGATATCATCATCATCGTCATCTCTGCTAGCTATGCATCTTTTACAAGAGCGACTGAAAGAAGGAGGGGGCAGTACAGGGTTAACATTTTCCCCTTTCTTAAATCTGACAGACACACACGCGCACACTGCGTATTCCCTGACCACTAAGCCCTCTAAAGACTTCAATTACAGCAGGAAATCCATTCACTTATTGAGCAGCTCAAATGCTGTCATATTCTAAGCATGTCTTATATTCATCATCAATATGCCTTTACAGCCTCAGTCAAACCTCAATTGTCACGTGCTCATCACTCATTCCACATACATATCCTGATAATGAAGGAACCTGTTGGGTACATAGGCTAGTATTAAACTCTTACCTCACCAATACTGACTGAGTTCAATATAATCACCGATTAGCTATAGGTTCCTGTATGGGCGCATCAATCTGAACAACACTGAACTATTATCAGCAATACAACTTGAATCATATATAGACATGTTGAAAATGACGGAATGTTGTTGGAAGAATATAAAAAAACACATACCTGATGACTGTGCACTTGATGCCCCCTCGGGCAGCGAAACTGGGCGCGCACGTTACGAGAAGCGAGCGCAAGATACAGTGGCACATGCGAACGGAGCGCGTGAATATACACAACATAGGCTACCCTTGCTGCACAGTATCGTATTATACAACATCATGCACGAACCAGCCCTATAAATAGAATTTGTGGTTTTAACAATGCTACCACTTGCGCGAGTTGTGCTTGCTTGCCCGGTGAAACGTGTTGGTTCATGATAAGGTCGTTAACGCACAGACACCGTACCATTGTTGCTGTCATGCACCGTCAAAGTCTATAAGGATGGCATTGTGTAGATTGCATTAATTACATATAGTGATACATGTATATTTTGTAGCCCGATTTATTTTGACACTGATGAATGGCACCGGGAGGTGATGAGCTAGAACGAACCGCAAAAAGGCGCACCTTGAAAACAAACACCTCTGGTCCTTACAGCCACAGCTGGCACTGGCCGCTCCTTTCTGCAGCATGTACAGTCCACAACGACCCAAAACAGTCTGTTGTATTCCTATTAGCAGGCTAGACTACCGATACACCGGTGGCTTTGGCTTTGCCACTAGAGTAAGAGCCCAGCGAAGAGTAAAAGAGAGGCGCGCGGCGAGCTGGAGTTGTTTTTCAATCCCCAAAAGGTTTAGTAGTTAGCTTATAAACTCCACGGAGATCGAGAGACGCACCAACCTGTAGAATAAACCAACCGTTGTCTAGTCGACTCCTTCAGGAAGTGCGGTCTTGGTGAGGACACACGGGAGATGTGACAGGGACAATTAGGTTATGTGTCAGGTCTGGTATAGCGGAGAGAAGAGGCACTCTGGTATTTATACACTCATCTCCGCTCCGCGCGAGCCTGGCGCTTCTGAACACGCTGTTTACACCAGCAGAGGCAGGAGGACACGCCCACCGCACACTCATTGGTCCGGTTAATTTCTAAGCCATTTCTATCATTCCATTGTCGGAAGCCTATTATAGATACAATCTATAAACCCTCTTTTAGCGCTATTCTAGGAGGACTGAAAAATGTATAAAATAATTTGATCATTGGAGGCAAATGTGTAGGCCTACGTTGCAAGTGCATTTTGATGCAGGGCCAGTAACTTGAAATGTATTTAAAATATGCATTAATTAGGCTATGGAAACATGAAAGTGGGATTTCCGCAGAGATGTATATTGTAGCCTACACTACTGGTGATGTGACTTGGTGCTCGGGAACATGAGCTGCCAGTAGAAATACTGTGTGAGTGTTTGATTGGTGCACTGGAATTTCCTCTGTCTGCCTTGCCACCTATATCCGCATGACCCACACCTTTATCCCTTCTCTTCTTTCCTCTACTCCCCTCCCAGTCCCCTCTGCACACACCCACCCCTCTTCTCACTACCCGCCCACCCATCTTTCTCACTACCCACCCATCTCTCTCTCTCTCCGGTCTTTATCCTATCGCTGTCCCTCGCCATCTCTTTCTCTATGCTTTCCTCTCCATTCTTATTTCTCTCCATACCGCCCTTCCCATCTCTCTCTTGTTCCTGTCTGTACATTAGCTTACAGGTCAACCATGGGAGTTTCGTAACTGTCCTGCTATGGTTGAGGAGGTTGAAACCATGAAATGGAGCTTTGAAACTCAAAAGTCTCTTGTCGACTAGGCTAGAATGTTTACATTCTTAGAAAAAAGGTTCTGTATAGAACCAACAAGGGTTCTGCTTGCTTCATATATGGCACCCTTTGCAACCAGCTCTCAGAGCATTTCGTATTATTCTGCATGTAAATTCGAGATGCTCCATTTAGTAAAATATGTAAGATTTCGTATGGTATGTACTAATTTGTAGTTGTCCATCTCCCATTTTGTATGATATGTTGCGAAATACAATTCATATGTTATGTTATGATTTTTTTTAAACATACAGTATGTTACGAATTTGCAAAATATACAATTTCTTACAAATTTGCGAAACTTAGATATGTTACGAATTCCCATTTGTTGTGGCTAACATTTTCTAGGTGCCAAATGCTAACATTAGCTAGGCTAAGGGTTAGGGTTAAGGTTAGGGTTAAGATTAGGAGTTAGCTTAAAGGGTTAAGGTAAGGTTAGGTGAAGGGTTAGCTAAAAGGGTTAAGGTTAGGGGAAGGGTTAGCTAAAAGGGTTAAGGTTAGGGGAAGGGTTAGCTAACATGCTAAGTAGTTGCAACGTAGCTAAAAAGTAGTAAGTAGTTGAAAAATTGCTAAATAGCTAACGTACAAAAGTTTTCTGTGATGAGATTCGAGCACGCAACCTTTTTGGGGGTTGCTAGACGTTTGCGAAAGTCTAGCAACCCAAAGGTTGTGAGTTCAAATCTCATCACAGAAAACTTTAACATTTTAGCTAATTAGCAACTTTTCAACTACTCACTACTTTTTAGCTACGTTGCAACTATACTGAACAAAAATATAAACGCAACATGCAATAATTTCAAAGATTTTATAGAGTTACAGTTCATATAAGGAAATCATCCATTTAAATCAATCAATTGGGTCCTAATCTATGGATTTCACATGACTGGGAATACAGATACTCATATGTTAGTCACAGATACGTTAAAGAAAAAGGTAGGGGTGTGGATCAGAAAACCAGTCAGTATCTGGTGTGACCAGTATTTGCTTCATGCAGCCCGGCACATCTCCTTCGCAAAAAGTTGATAAGGCTGTTGATTGTGGCCTGTGGAATGTTGTCCCACTCCTCAATGGCTGTGTGAAGTTGCTGGATATTGGCGGGAAATGGAACACGCTGTCGATCCAGAGCATCCCAAACGTGCTCAATGGGTGACATGTCTGGTGAGTATGCAGGCTATGGAAGAACTAGGATATTTTCAGCTTCCTTGCAATTATCATGCTGAAACATGAGGTGATGTTGGCAGATGAATGGCACGACAATGGGCCTCAGGATCTCATCACGGTATCTCTGTGCATTCAAATTGCCATTGATAAAATGCAATTGTTTTCGTTGTCCATAGCTTATGCCTACCCAAACCATAACCCCACCGCGGGTCACTCTGTTCACAGCATTGACATCAGCAAACCACTCGCCCACACATTTACATTTTAGTAATTTAGCAGACGCTCTCATCCAGAGCAACTTACAGCAGTGAGTGCATACATTTTCATACTTTTTTCCCATACTGGTCCCCCATGGGAATCGAACCCACAACCCTGGCATTGCAAGCGCCATTGCTCGACCAACTGAGCCACACGGGTCTGCAGTTGTGAGGCCAGTTGGACGTACTGCCAAATTCTCTAAAACAACATTGGAGGTGGCTTATGGTAGAGAAATTAACAATCAATTATCTGGCAACAGCTCTGGTGGACATTCCCGCAGTCAGCATACCGATTGCATGCTCCCTCAAACCTTGAGAGATCTGTGGCATTGGGTTGTGTGACAAAACTGCAAATTTTATAGTGGCCTTTTATTGTCCCGCGCACAAGGTGCAACTGTGTAATGATGCTGTTTAACCAACTTCTTGATATGCCACACCTGTCAGGTGGATGGATGGTCTTGGCAAAGGATAAATGCTCACTAACAGGGATGTAAACAAATTTTGTGCACATATTTTGAGAGAAATAAGCTTTTTGTAGCATCTGAAAAATTTCTGGGATCTTTTATTTCAGCTCAGGAAACATGGGATCAACACTTAACATTTTGCATTTATATAGTTGTTCAGTATACTTAGCATGTTAGCTACCCCTACCCCTAACTTTAACCCTTTTAGCTAAACCTAACCCTAACCACCCTCCTTTTCCCTAAGATACCTTCTGTTTAATGTAACCATACCAAAAGTAACATATCATTCTAATTTGAGTTTTCAGGATTTACTTTTGCTGTTACGTCTACTCTATGAGGCCAGGCTGCTATATGGAACCCAAGGACGCTATATGGAACCAATTTAGGTTCAGTGAAAAATAAAACCTGCGGTTCTGATCAAGGAACCCTACAAAAAGGTTCCATATAAAACCTTTAGGGGTGTCATATATGAAGCAAGCAATAGCATTTTTTTGGGGGGGGGGGTTCTATAGACCAGGTATTCCCAAACTGGACAATGCCGTTGGTGGTACACCAAATAAAAATGTGATTCACCTTTTTTGTATTTATTAAAAAACAGTCCATTTATATTTTCCAATGGGGCTATATATTTGGGTGAGTTTTTTGTCTCGCCTGATTAGCCTTGTTTCACTGCCAAAAATAAAATGAAACCATCTAGTGTTCAGAGAAATAACAACACAATGTCAAATACAGATAGCCTAGTCAAATAATTAACATCCAATCACATTAACCGTTACTCTCTCGCGGGAATTCCACTAACCGTCCGAATGTAACCAAACGTAGCTGCTGCTCATGTTGGTATCTGCACTGATGGCACAAATGCCATGACAGGGAGACATAGTGGAGTGGTAATGGCATGCAAGCAGTTTCTCCTGACGCCACTTGGGTACACTGCAGCATCCACCGAGAGGCGAATGCCTGACAGCTTGAAAGACGTTTTGGACACTACAGTGAAAATGGTTAACTTTGTTAAAGCAAGGCCCCTGAACTCTCGTGTATTTTCTGCACTATGCAATGATATGAGCAGCGACCATGTAACGCTTTTACAACATATGCTGGTTATCTAGGGGCAAAGTATTGACACGTTTTTTGAAATTGAGAGACGAGTTTAAAGTTCTTTACTGACCATAATTTTAATTTGTCTGACCGCTTGCATGATGACGAGTTTCTTGTTTTTTCTCGCCTGAATGATCTGAATCTAGGATTACAGGGACTTTCCACAAATAAATTAAATGTGCGGTACAAAATTGAGGCTATGATTAAGAGGTTGGAGCTCTTCTCTGTCTGCATTAACAAGGACAACACACAGGTCTTTCCATCATTGTATGATTTATTTGTGCAAATGAACTCAAGCTTACGGACAATGTTAAATGTGATATAGCGAAGCACCTGAGTGAGTTGGGTGAGCAGTTACGCAGGTACTTTCCTGAAACAGATGACACAAACAACTGGATTTGTTATCCCTTTCATGCCCTGCCTCCAGTCCACTTACCAATATCTGAACAAGAGAGCCTCACCGAAATTTCAACAAACGGTTCTGTGAAAATTGAATTTAATCAGAAGCCACTGTCAGATTTCTGGATTGGGCTGCGCTCAGAGTATCCTACCCTTGGCAAATCGTGCTGTTAAGACACTGATGCCCTTTGCAACCCCGTACCTACAGTTACTACAGTATGTGAGAATGGATTCTCGGCCCTCACTAGCATGAAAACTAAATACAGGCACAGACTGTGTGGAAAATGATTTAAGACGGAGACTCTCCAATACAACGCAACATTGCAGTTATGTGCATCCTTTCATGCATACCCTTCTCATTAACCTGTGGTGAGTTATTCACAATTTTCGATGAACAAATAAGGTTTTATATGTAAGATGGTTAAATAAAGAGCAGCGGGTTTGTGACAAAAACGCACACTCATTCTTATGTTTAATACATGTATGTATAGGGTGTGTGTGTGTGGCAGGCTTACAATGATGGCAACAAAAAAAAAACATTTGAGAGTGCGCTGACGCTGCTGCTAGAAGGGGTACGCAGCTGGAGGTTGAACGTTTGAAGGGGTACGCAGCTGGAGGTTGAACGTTTGAAGGGGTACGGGACTATAAAAGTCTGGGAACCACTGCTATAGACAATACCAAAGTTAACATACTTCTTTCTGGTTAGACACTGTTTAAGTCAAACCCACCCGTCAACCAAAAGCTTAGTCTGGATCAAGTCTGGATAGCCGGCCAGTTAGCCTTCAGGAATCCCCGCTGAGTACTGCCATAGCCTTAGGCAACATAAAGACCACCTCATTGGAACTGTTCTATCCCTGTAAGCAGCTGCTATCAGGATGAATAGGGCTGCTGGGAAATACTGTAAAAAATGTCCCAGTATTCATCCGTAGGGGCCGCTGTTAAATGGGATTTGAGCAATGAAACTGTATACAGGCTGTGTATATTTCGCGATAGGACGGCTGAGGTGAAGTCTCCGTAGATGAGTCGGCTAAACACTGCTCAATAATTAGCCTGTTTCCCGTTTAAATGATCAAGGCTATAAACATAGTTATGAATACACTATGAACTATAGAATTATTTTTAATCAGTTGATTATGAAACGTTGCCTGATCAATACCGATTGATAACTGAATAAAGTGAGACCCGCCAGATCTAAAGAGCGTCGTGCGTCTGTCAGACATTAGTACTCTAACTTCAGAGCAGGAACAAGGGACAGTGCTGGGGGAATTATCACCGGCGTTTGGCAGCCGGCCCCGTCATGTTTACCTAATACCGAGACACTGTGGCACCGAGGCATGCTCCAAGTTAATTAAGTGTAAAATGCCAAAAAGTCGCGTTTGCATAAAATCTAGCTCCTCACTGCTATACAGCTCCCATCTCCGCTTGAACATACTGTATCACAGTATAGACAACGATGCGTTTTCAAAAATGCATGATAGGCCTACTATCGCAATCAAAAAGTATACTATAGTAATGTAATTTCCACACAGTCAGAGGTCCTCATTAAATACGGCGCACATATTTGGCCTCCTTGTTGTTGCTGGAGACGGATTATCCTCACTGAAATGTTGGCTGTCAGTCGCACCGGCTAATAGGAGAACGTTACAGATCTCCCTCTCCTCCTCGCTCTCTCCCTGTGTCGTTGTGAGAGGACATTTGAATTCACATGGCCGGGCTGAGCACCCGGCATTTACGGTGTTAGAACGTTATCTATACAGGTGTTTAACTAGACCAGGGTTTCTAGTTACTAGACTATGCCGATCTCACGCCGTTACTTGCATAACGTACAGCATGGGTAGCCTAAATGTTAAAAGAATCCAAAATAAACCAATAGCCTAAAAAATGTAAGCAGCAAACAAAAATCATTTTAAACCACCTGGCAATGTATGTCCAATTATAACTCTTCATGCAAGATTGTGTCGAAAATGGACAATCCAAAGGAAAGATAAATCACAGAAGAAACACAATGTGTCATCTCTAAATTTGAACAACTCTGACCACCTCCTGTGCATATATGTGTGTGTGAGAGTGAGAGAGTGAGAGAGGGAGTGAGAGTGTGAGAGAGAGTTACTTTAGGCTACTGATCGAGAGGAACTAGAAGGAACACTGGTCCCTTCATTCCCTCCTTCTACCCCCCTCTTTCCCTCCTTCCCTCCTTCCACCCCCTCCTCCCTCACCTTCCCTCCTCCCTCGCCTTCCCCCCTTCCAATCTCCTCTTTCCACCCAAAGTCTCGATAGATGAGTGGGATAAACACTGCTGAATAATTAGCCAATTTCCTGTTTAAATGATCAAGGCTACAAACATAGTTATGAATAGACTATGAACTATATAATTACTTTTAATCAGTTGATTATGAAACGTTGCCTGAAACCCCTCCTTCCATCCACCTCCTCCCTCTCCTTCCCCCCTACCAACCCTCCCCCCCTTCCCCCTACCAACCCTCCTCTCCTTCCCCCCTACCAACCCTCCTCTCCTTCCCCCCTACCAACCCTCCTCTCCTTCCCCCCTACCAACCCTCCTCTCCTTCCCCCCTACCAACCCTCCTCTCCTTCCCCCTACCAACCCTCCTCTCCTTCCCCCCAACCAACCCTCCTCTCCTTCCCCCTACCAACCCTCCTCTCCTTCCCCCCTACCAACCCTCCCCTCCTTCCATCCACCTCCTCCCTCTCCTTCCCCCCTACCAACCCTCCTCCCCCCCCCCTACCAACCCTCCTCTCCTTCCCCCCTACCAACCCTCCTCTCCTTCCCCCCTACCAACCCTCCTCTCCTTCCCCCCTACCAACCCTCCTCTCCTTCCCCCCTACCAACCCTCCTCTCCTTCCCCCCTACCAACCCTCCTCTCCTTCCCCCTACCAACCCTCCTCTCCTTCCCCCTACCAACCCTTCTCTCCTTCCCCCCTACCAACCCTCCTCTCCTTCCCCCCTACCAACCCCCCTCTCCTTCCCCCCTACCAACCCTCCTCTCCTTCCCCCTACCAACCCTCCTCTCCTTCCCCCCTACCAACCCTCCTCTCCTTCCCCCCTACCAACCCTCCTCTCCTTCCCCCCTACCAACCCTCCTCTCCTTCCCCCCTACCAACCTCCCTCTCCTTCACCCCTACCAACCCTCCTCTCCTTCCCCCCTACCAACCCTCCTCTCTCCTCTCCTTCCCCGCTACCAACCCTCCTCTGGCAGTGTGTTGTGTTGCTATAGAGAACAACTGAGTCAGTGAGTGCATTCGCCATTTTTGGAAAACATGTCAGATAGGGAGCTCCTGCTCCAAAGTTCTCAGGAACTCCCTCAGTGTGAGGCCTGATCAACGTTGTCAGAAACTCCCTCAGTGTGAGGCCTGATCAACGTTGTCAGGAACTCCCTCAGTGTGAGGCCTGATCAACAGTTGTCAGGAACTCCCTCAGTGTGAGGCCTGATCAACGTTGTCAGGAACTCCCTCAGTGTGAGGCCTGATCAACAGTTGTCAGGAACTCCCTCAGTGTGAGGCCTGATCAACAGTTGTCAGGAACTCCCTCAGTGTGAGGCCTGATCAACGTTGTCAGGAACTCCCTCAGTGTGAGGCCTGATCAAAAGTTGTCAGGAACTCCCTCAGTGTGAGGCCTGATCAACAGTTGTTAGGAACTCCCTCAGTGTGAGGCCTGATCAACAGTTGTCAGGAACCCCCTCAGTGTGAGGCCTGATCAACAGTTGTCAGGAACTCCCTCAGTGTGAGGCCTGATCAACAGTTGTCAGGAACTCCCTCAGTGTGAGGCCTGATCAACAGTTGTCAGGAACTCCCTCAGTGTGAGGCCTGATCAACAGTTGTCAGGAACTCCCTCAGTGTGAGGCCTGATCAACAGTTGTCAGGAACTCCCTCAGTGTGAGGCCTGATCAACAGTTGTCAGGAACTCCCTCAGTGTGAGGCCAGTTCCAGGTGAGGGCTTCCATTTCCTCTACAATGACCTCCATCCGCTGAGACATGGGGTGAGTGTGTGCCAGTAGCGGTCCATCTTTAGAATTGTAAGGAATTGGGATAATGAAGGCTGAGAACATTATCAATGCTGCAACAAAGAGGAGGGGTGAGACAGGGAGAGAGAGGGAGGGGTGAGATGGGGAGAGAGAGGGAGGTGTGAGACAGGGAGAGAGAGGGAGGTGTGAGACAGGGAGAGAGAAGGAGTGAGACAGGGAAAGAGAAGATGGAGAGAGGAGAGAGAGAGCAGGTGAGATAGAGAGGAAGGCAAGATGGAGTGAAAGAGAGCAGAGAATGGCTTAGCAGTGAGATATGCATGCTTTGAATATACCTTAATGTTACTGTCATTGACACCAATGGAACAACTACTTCAAGGTGGAAGAACCACTCACTGTTCATTGATAGTTTAGTTTTTCCAACTTGTTTCTCAGTAGGTACGCTAGAGCACATGCTTGTGTGTAGAGTAATACCTAAATACATTAGGAAAGACTGTCCACATCAACAATATGTTATTGGATTTATATCCACAAGCTAAAGGAAGTCTATTGGGAAAAATCTGACTACTACACATACAACAAAGTGGAAGAACATTGAAATTACTTTACAGGCTCATCACTACTGCAGGCCATCGATGATGACTCTCCATCCCATGTAGGGTTGCATAATGTATGCAATTTTCACAAATTCCTAGGTTTTCCAGAAATCCTGGTTGGAGGATTCTGGATTTCCTGCTGATCTTCCAACTGGGATTTCTGGAACATCTGGCAACTTTGGGAAAAGTACTGAAATTTGTCAACCCTAATCCCACTCTTCTTCAGGTACTTTACTCCAGACTAAAAGGAAACCTGGAGAATAACAGTGGAAAAGGAGATGAAGGGCTGTGGTCTTTCATGGAACACCATCTCCATAAAGGCAGAAGACCGTCCGCAGTAGTTCTGTCTTGTGGAAGCCTTATGTTCCACATTGTATCTAATCCTGTTAGTTCCTAAGTAAGTACCTCTCCAGCCTCCAGGATTCTCTATTGCCTCAAGCTCCCACCTACAGTGTTGCGTGGGCGTGCTCTATTCCGTTTCCCTTGTGGGCTCCAGGATAGAGCATGCCTATGCCCGGTGGGGATGGAGGGGCCTAGTGGGCTCCAGGATAGAGCATGCCTATGCCCGGTGGGGATGGAGGGGCCTAGTGGGCTCCAGGATAGAGCATGCCTATGCCCGGTGGGGATGGAGGGGCCTTGTGGGCTCCAGGATAGAGCATGCCTATGCCCGGTGGGGATGGAGGGGCTTTTCGGAGGGTGTAGACGATCCATCCCCATCTTCTCAAGATCTCATCAGGAACCTGGCTGGTGCACTCCCTTAGGTCGATGTTGCTTCAGAAGTTTCAGGGTAATCGCCAGAAACTCAAAGACAACAGATAAATCAATAGGATGTCTAAAAATGTGTTAAATTACTGGAACAAAAGGAAAGCCAAGCATTACAGTTGAATCATTAGACTCACTCTTCTATGAAGGTTAGTAACCTGCTCAGGCTGAAAGCCTATTACATTTCCCCTGAAGATAGAACTTGACTTGAGGGTAGTGGACAACTCCCTGCTCAGGCTTGACATGACATTATTAGTTGAGGATGCCCATGGGATTTGGTGGGATGTCTGTCTGTTTCAGGACGTGTGTGGGTATCTGGGAGTGCATATGTGGAAAGTGTGTCTCTGTAAATCTTTCAGGAGGTGAGTGTTTTGGTCTTTGTGTCTATGGGGAAGTGTGTGTAATCTGTGTTCATTCCAGCTGAGTGTGGGAATTACAGAATTCCCAGAGAGGAAGATGGTCTGAGGAAACAGCCAGCCAGGGTCATTGTCTTGCGCCAGGGAAAAAGGTTCACAGGAACCTTAATCACCCTACCACACATCCAGACCTTTTCCACGTCCCACAAGTCATGTACAGTACGGACGTGACCAGCGCATGACCTCTAAGAGAAATTAACTAAAAGTTCAAATGTGGGGATGATCAACTGATCCTAAACCTGTGGTTAAAGGATCACTTAAATCTATCAAGAGCCAGAAATGGTTTAGCTGGTTAATCAGTAATTTCCTACTAAATAATCCTTGTAGATTTCTGCCGTTATCCGAGGAATGCTGGAATTAGACTAAATATTTCATTATCCTACACGTTGATTACTGAAGGACTTGCACAGTAAAATCTGCTTGGGATGATTACATTTAACTTGATGTTTGTGCTGCTACTTTAGTTTGGGGATGGTATAGCGAGCGAGGGAGGGAGTGAGAGGGAGAGGAGGAGAGTAGTAAGGACAGTTCAATAGGTCACTGCAGCTACAGAGCTTGTTTTTAGATATGGGTCATTCCACAAAAACAGAGTGACATTGAGACTCAAGATTTTCCACTTTAAAATGTATGCCAAACAAAACTCAATGATTGCAAACTTACAGACATTCAACTTGCCGACTTAACTTACACTAAACATTTTACAAAAACACATTTACTCGTATAACAGTGCAGATGCAAAGTTTGGTAACAGAATGACAGTTTGTGCTGTTGGTGCAGTCCTTCTGTTACCAACGTTTGCATCTGCACTGTTCTTTGCAAACATTGTTTTTTGTTTGGCATACATTTTAAAGTGAAAAATCTGAGTCTCAACATCCCTCTGTAACCGTGGAATTACCCATATGTGTATTAAGATAAATAAACTAAACTACAAATGCCCTTGTTCAAACGTAGTTGTTGCAGTACTTGGGTCCACTGGATGGCTAGTGTTTTCTCAGATCAATTGTCAATGTGCTTAATCATGATCCCCAATGCAAATGTAATACAGTTCCACAGTGAATTCTCACATCTTGGAACTTTAATATCAAAACTCACTTGTCCTTTATGTTAGATTTTCTTCTAACTTTCAATTGTGCTTGCTGCCACCACATCACACAAATGAGACACTTTTGAACAAGCGGCTCTGTACAGTATGTAGCCGCAACATAGTCATACCAGTCCGGCTCCCTCTTCAATTAGAGGAAAACTTCTGCTATTCGGCTCCAAGGACCAATCCTTCGTATGCACTGTATAGTAGCTGCTATGTAAGGCTTCAGACCCCAGATGGCAACAGTCATATCAGGTAAACACCTCAATAACACATATCTTTGTTTGTACACGGCCCCAGACCACAGCTCCCGGGCCTCCAGGCAGACACCCAGACATGTAAAACAGGTTGCTGGCTCACCTCCCCTTCCTCGCCTTGAGCCCCTAAGCCTGGCAGCTGGCCAGTGTACACTCTCGCACTACTCACGCTGCTCCTATACTCTCACAAGAGGCTTCAAGTTTCCCCTCGCCATCCTTGGACTACAGAGATTTCTTAACACTGAAAGAGTACTGCCTATAATCTACAGTACCCTGTATTTTATGTCATTTTAGCAGATGCTCTTAACCAGAGTGACTTACAGGAGCAATTAGGGTTAAGTGCCTTGCTCATGGACACAGACCGATTATTCACCTAGTCGGCTCTGGGATTCAAACCAGCGACCTTTCAGTTACTGGCCCAACACTCTTAACCGCTAGGCTACCTGCCCCCCGATATACTGTAACTATAATAAAGCTAGTAACTAGCTATAAAGCTTACTATTGTAGGAGTTATTGTTACATATGTAGGTAGATATCACACTATTAAACAATAGACTGGTGTACATTAGAAAATAGGAGGAAAAGGCAGACATGCCATTCTTTGCCATTCTGGTAAATACAGGAAACCAAAGATTAACAGATGGCCCAAGTCATACGTGCTTTACAGTGCATCTATGGAAAGACCAGGACACCATTATGAAGATAAAATGAAGGGTAAAGGTCATAAGTGCTTAGGGTAAGATAGATATACACTGCTCAAAAAAATAAAGGGAACACTTAAACAACACAATGTAACTCCAAGTCAATCACACTTCTGTGAAATCAAACTGTCCACTTAGGAAGCAACACTGATTGACAATAAATGTCACATGCTGTTGTGCAAATGGAATAGACAAAAGGTGGAAATTATAGGCAATTAGCAAGACACCCCCAAAAAAGGAGTGATTCTGCAGGTGGTGACCACAGACCACTTCTCAGTTCCTATGCTTCCTGGCTGATGTTTTGGTCACTTTTGAATGCTGGCGGTGCTCTCACTCTAGTGGTAGCATGAGACGGAGTCTACAACCCACACAAGTGGCTCAGGTAGTGCAGTTCATCCAGGATGGCACATCAATGCGAGCTGTGGCAAAAGGTTTGCTGTGTCTGTCAGCATAGTGTCCAGAGCATGGAGGCTCTACCAGGAGACAGGCCAGTGCATCAGGAGACGTGGAGGAGGCCGTAGGAGGGCAACAACACAGCAGCAGGACCGCTACCTCCGCCTTTGTGCAAGGAGGTGCACTGCCAGAGCCCTGCAAAATGACCTCCAGCAGGCCACAAATGTGCATGTGTCAGCATATGGTCTCACAAGGGGTCTGAGGATCTCATCTCGGTAACTATTGGCAGTCAGGCTACCTCTGGCGAGCACATGGAGGGCTGTGCGGCCCCACAAAGAAATGCCACCCCACACCATGACTGACCCATCGCCAAACCGGTCATGCTGGAGGATGTTGCAGGCAGCAGAACGTTCTCCACGGCGTCTCCAGACTCTGTCACGTCTGTCACATGTGCTCAGTGTGAACCTGCTTTCATCTGTGAAGAGCACAGGGCGCCAGTGGCGAATTTGCCAATCTTGATGTTCTCTGGCAAATGCCAAACGTCCTGCACGGTGTTGGGCTGTAAGCACAACCCCCACCTGTGGACGTCGGGCCCTCATACCACCCTCATGGAGTCTGTTTCTGACCGTTTGAGCAGACACATGCACATTTGTGGCCTGCTGGAGATCATTTTGCAGGGCGCTGGCAGTGCACCTCCTTGCACAAAGGCGGAGGTAGCGGTCCTGCTGCTGGGTTGTTGCCCTCCTACGGCCTCCTCCACGTCTCCTGATGTACTGGCCTGTCTCCTGGTAGCGCCTCCATGCTCTGGACACTACGCTGACAGACACAGCAAACCTTTTTGCCACAGCTCGCATTGATGTGCCATCCTGGATGAACTGCACTACCTGAGCCACTTGTGTGGGTTGTAGACTCCGTCTCATGCTACCACTAGAGTGAGAGCACCGCCAGCATTCAAAAGTGACCAAAACATCAGCCAGGAAGCATAGGATCTGAGAAGTGGTCTGTGATCACCACCTGCAGAATCACTCCGTTTTTGGGGGTGTCTTGCTAATTGCCTATAATTTCCACCTTTTGTCTATTCCATTTGCACAACAGCATGTGAAATTTATTGTCAATCAGTGTTGCTTCCTAAGTGGACAGTTTGATTTCACAGAAGTGTGATTGACTTGGAGTTACATTGTGTTGTTTAAGTGTTCCCTTTATTTTTTTGAGCAGTGTATATTAATTTTAGGAGACAAGAGGGTCCTGCCTCCATTATAATCTAATCATGAGCGGATACAGGCGTTATTGGGCGTAAACAAGTAGGAAGCCTGATGATGGCATATGACCTAGGAGAAGTAATTTAATTAATGTATGTAATGATCTCATCTGTGTGTGTGTATAAAGAGAGAGCAAGTGCTCTGGGAAGGTGTGTGATCCGCGGATCGTTCCGGCTTGTGATACATTGTATTAAAAGTCTATTTGAATTTACAAGTTCTTGTAAGTGTTATGGTTTGAACCGTTTTTCCACGACACTATCCCAGGCTACCATGGAGGCGATTATTCAACAAGAGTTTAGTAAACTGAGCTAGTTGCCTAGTCGCCTCTAAAAACACCTTCCTAATATAGAGTTGCACCCATAAGTGTTCAATTGAGTTGAGATCTGGTGACAGAATTGCTTAATTAACTCAGGAACCACACCTGTGTAGAAGCAACTGCTTTCAAAATACTTTGTATCCCTCATTTACTCAAGTGTAAAAGTTAAATGATCCTTCATGGATGCTAGAACATTGACAGGAACATCAGCACAGTAGTAGACGGAGATAATACATTTAAAACCAATAGAACATTGACGGGAACATCAGCACAGTAGAAGTCGGAGACAATACATTTAAAACCAATAGAACAGACAAGTATATGTAATTCCATGCATTCTTTATTCCATTAAGCATTAAAACATCCACTGTGTTGCCAGAAAGCAACACAGCCAACATGAATGACAATCTGTAGCACGGCACATTTAAGGCTTTTTCTTTGTTTGACACTAAGAAACCTCTGTACCCACTAGTTTTTTTTATGCATTAGATTTGCATACTGTGACTCCAGTGTTAAACTCAAGTAGGCTAGAATAGCCCTTAAAGCAATGTTTTATATTATGTATAGAGGATATAGATACATTACATATGGTTCTGACAAACCAGCATTAGAGTGTAAATCTATCAACATTTACTGGAAAATAACATTGTAAAAACGTCAGTATCAAAACAATAAATGGGACTAAAGCAGTTTTTCGTTCTTTAAAAAGACAAGCAGAAAAAACTAGATGTTAAGTTAAAGGGCTCGTTGTGTCAAAACATAGGCCCCTTAGTAAGTTATGACGAGAAAACACTAGAATCTTTTATTCATCACACGAAAACCCAACCACGACCGCAAAATACAGCCATCACCCCACAGCAATACACTGTTCAGTCAAAACGTTAATCACAAGTTGCTATGCACATATCCTTCAATTTTACCTCCTCCTTCAAAACGGACACTCCGTGAGCAGTGTAGTGTTTCTCTCTTCTTTTTTACAGCTGAGAACATTTGCAGAATACTTCCAACCCAGTGATTCCTCTGGCTTCTTCACTCGCTACACTCAAAATGTCCTTTATGAAAAGTTGTTTGCATGCAGTGTTTCTTCCAAAACGTAGTCCTGGTGACACTTGCAGAGTTCTTTGGAGTGAAACGAGATGGGGATCAGGGAAAGGGTCTGTTGGGGGGAATCCCCCTTACCCCCAAAGGGATACAGCCAGAATCTGCAAATGGTGGTGAGATGGCTCAAAAATCTCTCATCTACATGTGAAGACTCATTGAGATTGCATTAGGTGAAGTACCTTTTTGATCAGTATTACCCCAAAACATATTTTCACAGTGATTGAGAAGATTCCTCCAAACGAACCGATAGCAGCAGTCAGTCCCCCTGCAGACCATGAGACTCCCCAACTCAAGTCGACAGGAATGTTAGGGTGAAATGTCCACAGACTTAAGGCTTTATTTGTAGTGTTGAAATGAAAGGAAAGCAACCCAAAGCATTTACATTAAACTCAATCTTAATTCTGAACAGACAAACAAAATGGCTTCACGGAAAACTTCTGAAGAAAAACATGTACACTGGTGCCGAATCCCAAATCAACTCCTACACCCGAGACATACCTCTAGATCTGAAATAAATGCATAGGTCTTAGCAATATGGTAAAAAATCTCCGAACAGCAAGGCAGAAAAACATGAATACTGCTTAAATCTGTTCCTTTCAGATCTACACGGGTGTCTAGAGACAGTACTGGCTAGGGGCTGATCAGGTGTGTCTAGAAACAGTACTGGCTAGGGGTAGATCAGGTGTTGTCTAGAGACAGTACTGGCTAGGGGTAGATCAGGTGTGTCTAGAGACAGTACTGGCTAGATCAGGTGTTGTCTAGAGACAGTACTGGCTAGGGGTAGATCAGGTGTTGTCTAGAGACAGTACTGGCTAGGCGTAGATCAGGTGTTGTCTAGAGACAGTACTGGCTAGGGGTTGATTTGGGATTCCGCATAGGGCTGATTCAGTCCTGGGACACAGGTTCAATTACAGTACATTGTAGGTGTGTTTTTATTTGATACATGGTCAAGTGTCATCATTAGGGTCAGGTGGTGTCCGTCACCGGAAAACCCTCGTTGAGGAAAAACACCTGTCCCTTCTTACCACATGACCTCCAGTTAACAAGAGCACTGTTACAGAGGTGAGACACCCAGGGGTGAGCTGGGTAATGACGTTTTTCAACCACACGGTCACACACTGGCCTTGAAAACAAGATGGGAATGAGTTTCTCTGTGTAGTGAAACACATGGAATGTCAATAAGATAACAGAAAACCTACATCAGAACATACAGTATGATTACCTGAAAATATCTGCACCATAACAGCGCATTCGTTTCAATTCACCCTGAATCAAATTTAAAAAAAGACAAAACAATTTTTTACAAACACAAACAAGCAAGAACATTAATCATGTATCTGAGGTGCAAAACAGATTGTTCTTCATCAGGTAGAAAATAATACAAAGTCAATCAATCATGAGCATAAAAGAGAGAAACAGATGAAATAGAGAACAAAATCGCAGAGGGAATTTATCACATCCCCACCGACAGAGAGAGAGACAGAGAAGGAGAAACAAATCGAGATCCAGATTGAAGAGCAAGTGCAAATAGTGAGCGGGCCCTAGCTCCTTGGCAAAGAGACCTGGGACCTGTCCACATATGAGCACCGGGGATGCCTTGGCCTGGCTCAGCTCAGCCTGACCTGGTTAAGCCCTGGGGGAAGCATCTCAACACTTCCTCCTCTCCAACATCTGCACCGATAAACAATACAAACCAACATGGTGGATTTCAGGTATCAAATGTCCACCAATCCACTTCTCTCTGCACAGATCAAGGAAAGACAAAAGGAAGCCATTTTAGACTTGATACGCAGCCCCCCGCTGGGTTTTAGTGGAGGAGGCTATTTTCGACTTGATACGCAGCCCCCCGCTAGGTTTTAGTGGAGGAGGCCAAGGGAGATCAGGATGTGGGCAGCTCGATGGAGATGAACTGCTTGAGTCGCTCCAAGTACTGGGCGTAGAGCTCGATGTCGTTGTGCCCAGCGCCCTCCACCCACAGGGGCTCCACAGCACGCGGGCAGCGCTCGTACATTGCCAGGCCGTGCGAGAAGTCGATCACCTCATCCTCCGTGCCGTGGATCACCAGCACCGGCGACGCCACCTTGGACACCTTGTCAATGCTGGGGGGAGAGAAGGGGTTACATTTTACCAATGCTTTAACAAAGCGAGAGCGCGAGCAGCAGAGCGAGAGCGTGCACAACAGAGCGAGAAAAGGGAGAGAAAGAGAGAAAAGGGAGAGAGTGGGGAAGACAAACACATTAAGACAAATGGACCTCCTTGGGGGCATTAGTATGTATCCATCTGTGTTGTAGCGGTGCAGTAACAGCAGGGGTGGAGAGACTGACTCCACACAGCACGCTGCCAAACCATTAACTACACATCATACAGAGGGGGTGTGCGCACCTTATGTGCACTACATATAATATATATACACATATGATATATATATTAAAATAACATCAAATTGATCAAAAATACAGTGTAGACATTGTTAAATGGCTGCAAGCCCGATGTCGGTGCAGGATTATTTTCCTGCTGTGAGAAACTGGTCAAATTAAGAGAGTACACACCTGTATGGCACAACAAAGGTTTGACAGAGCCATCAGCTACCCCCCTGAGTTAGGGGGGTAACATCATAAATGGGTCCTACTTTTGCTGATCTTCCATCAGAATGTTGTACAAGTGGTCCTTTGTCCAGAACAATCGTTGTTTGGATTTAGAATGTCATTTTTCCCTCTCGAATGAGCAAGCAAAACTTGCCAAGTGGCGCGAAGTTGTCCATCGTGAACAAACGCAAAGAACGGAACATGCCAAAACTCCCGAAAAAAATTCAATAATCTGATTAAACTATATTGAAAAAACATACTTTACGATGATATTGTCACATTTATCAAATAAAATCAAAGCCGGAGATAGTAGCCGTCTATAACGACAGCTTTTCAGAAGGCAATCCCCGGTTCCTTCTCGCGCCTTCCTGAAAACAGGAAATTGGTGTCACGTCATGCAAAGAGCTCTTATTCGACCTCAGATCAAGCTATACACTCCATTTCTTCTCTCACTGCTTATTGACATCTGGTGGAAGGCGTATGAAGTGCATGTATACTAATACATATCAAGCAAATTAATAGGGATGCCCTGGAACAGAGCATCAATTTCAGATTTTCCACTTCCTGTCAGGAAGTTTGCTGCAAAATGAGTTCTGTTTTACTCACAGATATAATTCAAACGGTTTTAGAAACTAGTGTTTTCTATCCAATAGTAATAATAATATGCATATTGTACGAGCAAGAATTGAGTACGAGGCCGTTTGAAATGAGCACCTTTCATCCAAGCTACTCAATACTGCCCCTGCAGCCCTAAAAAGTTAATGTTGTAAATGACTATTGTAGCTGGAAACGGCAGAATTATTATGGAATATCTACATAGGCATAGAGAGGCCCATTATCCGCAACCATCACTCCTGTGTTCCAATGGTATGTTGTGATAGCTAATCTAAGTTTATAATTTTAAAAGGCTAATTGATCATTAGAAAACCCTTTTGCAATTATGTTAGCACAGCTGAAAACTGTTGTTCTGATTAAAGAAGCAATAAAACTGGACTTTAGACTAGTTGAGAATCTGAAGCATCAGCATTTGTGGGTTCGATTACAGGCTGAAAATGGCCAGCAACAAAGAACTTTTCTGAAACTCGTCAGTCTGTTCGTGTTCAGAGAAATTACGGCGATTCCATACGAGAAATTTCCAAGAAACTGAACATCTCGTACAACGCTGTGTACTACTCCCTTCACAGAAGGGTTCGGGCTAGGCCCCTTAGTTCCAGTGACGGGAAATCTTAACACTACAGCATACAGTGACATTCTAGACAATTCTGTGCTTCCAACTTTGTGGCAACAGTTTGGGAAAGGCCCTCCCTGTTTCAGCATGACTGCGAGCCAAGCCTAATCGCCCAACATCAGAACCTGACCTCACTAATGCTCATGTCTGAATGGAAGCAAGTCCCCGCAGCAATGTTCCAATATCTAGTGAACAGCCTTCCCAGAAGAGTGGTGTTATAGCAGTAAAGGGGGGGACCAACTCCATATTAATGCCCATGATTTTAGAATGAGATGTTCGACAAGCAGCTGTCCACATACTTTTTGGTATTAATGTATGTATGCATGTATACACACACACACAAACTATGAGGTTGGAATAATACAGTAACATTGCGGACAATGCCCTATTAGTGTAAGAGTTGGAGTTCTAACCTGACTGGTGACATCACCAGGCGATAAATTAGTTTAAATATCAATAAGAAAGAGACTTCCAAACCTCCTTCCCCAATTACAGGTAGTTTTCAGTTTTCCCCTCCCTTAAACACACCGACTGTGCTAGGAGAATTCTTGCTTCAGAAATTGTTCTTTGCTATACTATTATTGACAATTTGAATTGAAAACAATCCCAGCAAGGTACTTAATTGTTACCCAGAAATTATGTGATGTCTGCATTGTAGCTTTAAAGCAGGATCATCACATTCCAGGTGGAATAAGACTATAATCTCAAAGGGTTCAGAGACTAACAACAAAGGCACACTCACAGTCATGCATATATTGGCATTTATCTGGCACTTTAAGGGGGTAGAGGACCTAAACCATGCCAGGATAATGCAGCCCACATACAGTGGCTTGTGAAAGTTTTCACTCCCATTTGGCATTTTTCCTATTTTGTTGCTTTACAACCTGGAATTAAAATCGATTTTCAGGAGTTTGTATCATTTGATTTACACAACATGCCTACCATTTTGAATATGCTAAATATTTTATATTGTGAAACAAGAAATAAGAAAACTTGAGCATGCATAACTATTCACCCCCCCCAAAGTCAATACTTTGTAGAGCCACCGTTTGCAGTAATTACAGCTGCAAGCCTTTTGGGGTATGTCTCTATAAGCTTGGCACATCTAGCCACTGGGATTTTCGCCCATTCTTCAAGGCAAAACTGCTCCAGCTCCTTCAAGTTGGATGGGTTCCGCAATCTTTAAGTCATACCACAGATTCTCAATTGGATTGAGGTCTGGGCTTTGACTAGGCCTTTCCAAGACATTTAAATGTTTCCGCTTAAACCACTCGAGTGTTGCTTTAGCAGTATGCTTAGGGTCATTGTCCTGCTGGAAGGTGAACCTCTGTCCCAGTTTCAAATCTCTGGAAGACTGAAACGGGTTTCCCTCAAGAATTTCACTGTATTTAGCGCCATCCATCATTCCTTCAATTCTGACCAATTTCCCAGTCCCTGCCGATGAAAAACATCCCCACAGCATGATGCTGCCACCACCATGCTTCACTGTGGGGATGGTGTTCTCGGGGTGATAAGAGGTGTTGGGTTTGTGCCAAACATAGCTTTTTCCTTGATGGCCAAAAAGCTAAATCTCACCAGAGTGCCTTCTTCCATATGTTTGGGGAGTCTCCCACACGCTATTTGGCGAACACCAAAAGTGTTTGCTTATTTTTTTCTTTAAGCAATGGCTTTTTTCTGGACACTCTTCCGTAAACTCCAGCTCTGTGGAGTATACGGCTTAAAGTGGTCCTATGTACAGATACTCCAGTCTCCGCTGTGGAGCTTTGCAGCTCCTTCAGGGTTATCTTTGGTCTCTTTGTTGCCTCTGATTAATGCCCTCCTTGCCTGGTCTGTGCGTTCTGGTGGGTGGCCCTCTCTTGGCAGGTGTGTTGTGGTGCCATATTCTTTCCATTTTTTAATAATGGATTTAATGGTGCTCCGTGGGATGTTCAAAGTTTAGGATATTTTTTTATAACCCAACCCTGAACTTTGTCCCTGACCTGTCTGGAGAGCTCCTTGGTCTTCATGGTGCCGCTTGCTTGGTGGTGCCCATTGCTTAGTGGTGTTGCAGACTCGGGGGGCCTTTCAGAACAGGTGTATATATACACTGAGATCATGTGACACTTAGATTGCACACAGGTGGACTTTATTTAATTAATTATGCCACTTATGAAGGTAATTGGTTGCAACAGGGGGCTTTATAGAAAAGGGGGTGAATACATATGCACGCACCACTTTTCTAGTTTATATTTTTTACAATTGTTTGAAACATGTTATTTTTTTCCTTTCACTACACCAATTTGGACGATTTTGTGTATGTCCATGACATGAAATCAATTTAAATTACAGTGTAGAAAAGGCCCATGGTGGAAGAATCTTTTAATCCATGGCCACTTGCTCAGCTGGGCCAGGGGTGCTTTAATTAGGTCAGGTGGAAATATCCGACAGATCTCAACTCCATAATAGGAGGAAATCGCCATCGCCCGATCACGCCATTTTCTCTTAACTCCGTCTAATCCAGAAGTTCTGTGCGTCCATGAATCCACGTAAATCCACCGAATCTGTTACCTTTCATCTGAACTATCTGTTGCGATCGGGAGAGTGGGCCATCAGTTATCGTTTATAGTTATTAAGGCGGAGCGCGGCTTGGAGCGCACGCTTCAAACCTATTGTGTAATGTGAATGGTCAATGATCACAGCCCTACGGATCATCACAGGCCAATTAGGCCATCGATATGGTTAATATGTAATGAAATTACATGTACACATGAAGACACTTGAAAGGGTGAAATATGAAACGTCATTGTTTGCTGAACTGATCGATTCTGATATCAAACTAATGGGGATTATAGATTGAATAACCGATCACTGTTTGTATTATTCTTCTCATGATTATGATAAATAGTTAACTTCTTATGGCTGCAGGGGCAGTATTGAGTAGCTTGGATGAAAGGTGCACAGAGGTGCCCAGAGTAAACGGCCTGCTCCTCAGTCATAGTTGCTAATATATGCATATTATTATTAGTATTGGATAGAAAACACTCTGAAGTTTCTAAAACTGTTTGAATTATGTCTGTGAGTATAACAAAACTCATATGGCAGGCAAAAACCAGAGAAAAAATCCAAACAGGAAGTGGAAATTCTGAGGCTGGTCGAGTTTCAACCAAGCTCCCATTGAAATCACAGCGAGATATGAATGAGTATTCACTTCCTACGGCTTCCACTAGATCTAAACAGTCTGTAGAACTTTATCTGATGACTCTACTGTGAAGGTGGGCCGAAGGAGAAAGGAATGAGTCACCACTGCCATGAGGTGACCATTCTTTGACCATGCGCGTTCACATGAGAGGGAGCTCCATTCCATCGCTCACTGAAAGGTTCTGTAGACTCTATTCATAGCAAGGTGGAGGTGGTGCAAAGGGAGAACAAACAACTTAAAGAAACCTTGCTTGATGTACAGTGTCGATCAATGCGGAACAATCTAATATTCTCAGAGATACCGGAGAATGACAACAGCAGAGGCTGTGAGGACACAGTCCGACACTTTATGTCAACTCAACTAAAACTGCCCACTGATGTTGTGCGTAATGCCACATTCTCCAGAGTCCATCGAATAGGTAAGGTCTCTGGAAATAGGCCACGGGCTATTATTGCATGTTTTGACAAATTTAAGCAAAAGGAAATGACGAAGAACATGGGGAGAGAACTCAAAAACATTGATTTGGGAATGAATGATCACTTCCCCCCCCGAGATCAATGAAAGGAGAAAAAAACTATATCCCATCATGAAGGAAAAGCGTTGCCTGAATCAACGAGTCTCCATGGTGATGGATAAACTTTATATCAACGGGCAATTGTATCAGGACTCTAGAGTAACTCCCTGGCTATTTTAATTTAATGTTCAAATGTGAGTTTGTGTGTTGTAGTGTATCATGACAACTTCAACTATAATGAATACATGCTCTATTGATCTCCACTTGATAAGGAAAGGGCTGCATATTGCTCAGGTTAATGTATGTAGCCTTCCTAACAAAATACATGAGGTTTTTAACTTGGTCAACATAAATAATATTCATATTTTGGCTTGGACCGAAACGCATTTAGATGCATCTGTAAATTATGGGCAAATGAACATTCAAGGATATAGTCTACTGAGAAGGGACAGGAATCAAGGATATAGTCTACTGAGAAGGGACAGGAATCAAGGATATAGTCTACTGAGAAGGGACAGGAATAGAAATGGTACATTCAGAATCATATACCTTTTAAGAGGAGGGATGACCTTAATGTATGTCAAATAGAGGCACTATGGGCTCAAGTACATCTGCCTCACCAGGCACCCATATTGGTAGGATGTGTGTATAGACCTCCTAGCTCTAAGGTGTCCTATCTGGATGACTTATGCACTGGGTTTGACCAGGCCACAGATAGCAACAGAGATGTATTTATCTTGGGTGATTTTAATATAAATTGGAAGGAGCACAATAATTTGAATAGAACAAAATTGATGAGATATGCCAAGAACTGTGGTTTGAAACAAATGGTTAAAGATACTACTAGATCATCAATTAAGTTGGGTCACCGTTCAGACACATGCATTGATCTGATGTTCTGTAATATACCATTGCAATGCTTAAAAGCCAGATCAATGCCAGTGGGCTGGATACACCATAATATTGTGACCATAACCATGAACACCAAGGTTCCAAAGAAACCCCCTAGGATTATGGTCAAAATACATTTTAAAACATTTAATCATGAGCTATTTCTAAATGATTTGGCTGCTGTACCCTGGGAGCTGATTTATCTAGAGGATGATTTAAATCACGCTACAGAATGTTTTATTGATTTGCTCACTGAGGTAATGGACCATCATGCCCCTATAAGAAAGAGTATAGTTGGTGCCCATCCATCCCCATGGATTTATGATGAACTGGGTGAGGCTTTTTCTCAAAGAAATATGGCAAAAGTCATAGCAGCCAAGTCAAAATTAGAAATTGATGAACAGAATTATAGAACACTACGTAATTATGCAGTTAAATTGAATCGAAAGAAAAGTTATTTTACAACAATGCTTTTATTGATTGTAAAAATGATTCTAAAAAGGTATGGAACACAGTTAAGGGCTTACCTGGTACATCTATCTCATCATGCCCATCTAGTGTGGAGGTTGGTACATCTATCTCATCATGCCCATCTAGTGTGAATGTTGGTACATCTATCTCATCATGCCCATCTAGTGTGGAGGTTGGTACATCTATCTCATCATGCCCATCTAGTGTGGAGGTTGGTACATCTATCTCATCATGCCCATCTAGTGTGGAGGTTGGTACATCTATCTCATCATGCCCATCTAGTGTGGAGGTTGGTACATCTATCTCATCATGCCCATCTAGTGTGGAGGTTGACGGGAGAATAATAACAAAACCAGTTGATATTGCCAATCATTTTGCAGATCTTTTTTTACAAATAAAATAAAATTACTGAGCAACAATGTAAACATACATTCTTCCAAACAAGCTATTGTCCAATGGATTGATGATCATATTATGAGCAACAAGATCTGCTCTTTTAGTCTGCAAACGGTGTCAGTGGAGGTGGTGTTAAACCTATTGAAGTCATTACCTGATGGTAAATCTACAGGTTATGATCTTATGGACAATTGTTTTGTTTCGCTATGCTGCTCCCCAGATTGCAGTTCCACTGAGATACATATTTAATTGGTCACTGGAAAAGGGGATGTTTGCAAATGTATGGAAGCATGCGAAACTGTGTCCTATTCCGAAAGACTGCCAAGAACCCATTACTCCTGCCAATAGTCGACCAATTAGTCTACTCCCTACACTCAGTAAGATACTGGAGGGTATTGTGAGTAGACAAATGTGGGACTACATGGAAAAGAATGATCTGATTTCAGCCAATCAGCATGCTTATCACAAAAACAATTCCATTGGTTGACATGACTGACCAGTGGCTCAATGCTATGGATAATGGCAAGTTTGTGGGTGTACTATTTTTAGATTTCAGCGCAGCATTTGATTTAGTGGATTATGAAATAATTTTGACAAAATTAATGCATTATGTTTTTAACCTCTTTGGGCTCAAGGGGCAGTATTGAGTAGCCAGATAAAAGGTGCCCATTTCAAAAAGGCCTCGAACTCAATTCTTGCTCGTACAATATGCATATTATTATTACTATTGGATAGAAAACACTCTCTAGTTTCTAAAACCGTTTGAATTATATCTGTGGGTGAAACAGAACTGGACTTAGAGCAATTTTCCTATGTGTATGTCAGAATGCAGAATTTTGCTGGCTGTTCTGAGACCTGTGTATTAATTTGCCTGTCCTCTATTGGTTGAGATGCACTGCATACGCCTTCCACTGGGTGTCAGCGAATAGGGAGAGTTGAAATGGAGTTTCTACGTAGGTCGCAAAGGTTATAAATTGCTTGGAACCGAAGTGTCCCATCTTTCCACTCTTCGCTCTGACGCAGGAAGGGTCTTGGCATGTCATTTTAGAAGCTCCCGTATTAGCTCCTAGATATATCCGGCTCTGTTTTTATTCGATATAGGTGTCGAAGACATCGTAATGTTGTTATTTTAAACCGAATTATATCAGTTTGTCAGTATATTGCGATTTTTGGGTATTTATTTTCGTGACGTTTTAAGAAGTTGGGTATCTCTGGCCCACATGGCTATTGTTTATTGCTAATTGCAACGTTGAAGACGACGTTCTCCAACCTAGCAACGATTCTTTTGGACAAAGGACACATTTCCCAAGATTCTGATGGGAGTTCATCTAAAAGTAAGAACTATTTATGCTGATAATTCATTGTTCTGTTGAAAAATGTCAAATGCATAAGACGCCATTTCCTGCAGTGTAGCCTTGCGTTATCGCAGCCTGTATTGCGCAGTAAGGTTAATTTTAAAAATGTAATTCAGAGATTGCATTAAGAACTAATTTGTCTTTCAATTGCTGTCCAACCTGTATTTTTTTTGTCAAGTTTATGAATAGTATTCGATAAGAAAAGGTGCCTTTACAAGATGGCGCCGGACAGATTGCTTGACGTTATGGACACTACTCTCATTGTCTAAGCACGATTTGTGCCGCTAAATATGCACATTTTCGAACAAACTCTATATGCATTGTGTAATATGATGTTACAGGACTGTCATCTGAAGAATTCTGAGAAGGTTAGTGAAACAATTAATATATTTTGGTGGTTTATACGTTATAGCTATTTTTGCCTTGAATCAATGCTGTTGTTATGTTTGCTATTGTGCTAAGCTAATATAACGCTATATTGTGTTTTCGCTGTAAAACACTTGATAAATCGGAAATATTGTCTGGAATCACAAGATACCTGTCTTTCAATTGCTGTACACTATGTATTTTTCAGAAATGTTTTATGATGAGTATTTAGTTATTTGGTGTTGGTGTCTGTAATTTTTCTGTCTGCTTTCGGTGCAATTTCTGACTGTAGCTGCAATGTAAACTATGATTTATACCTGAAATATGCACATTTTTCTAACAAAACATATGCTATACAATAAATATGTTATCAGACTGTCATCTGATGAAGTTGTTTCTTGGTTAGTGGCTATTTATATCTTTATTTGGTCGAATTTGTGATAGCTACTGATGTAGTAAAAAACTGATGGAGTAAAAATAGTGGTGTCTTTTGCTAACGTGGTTAGCTAATAGATTTACATAGTGTCGTCCCTGTAAAACATTTAAAAAAATCGGACATGTTGGCTTGATTCACAAGATGTGTACCTTTCATCTGGTGTCTTGGACTTGTTAACTTCTTGAGAATACAGGGGGTGCTGTTTTCGCATTAGCATAATTTCCTCTACAGATTAAACTGCCTCTTATTCAATTATTGCTCTTACTATATGCATATAATTAATACCATTGGATAGAAAACAATCTATAGTTTCTAAAACCGTTTCAATTTTGTCTCTAAGTGAAACAGAAGTCATTTGACAGCACTTTCCCTGACCAAGAAGAAGAATGCAAGATGTGTATGCTCGCTTCAGCCTATATGGTCACGCCACCTATGACCCGAAACACACTTCATTCGTCTTCCTCTGGGTGTCAAGAGGACGTCAGAGGAGAAATTTTTTGTTTATCTTGTACTGACGTGAAATAAGACCTATTTCTTTGGCGTGACCGACAACTTCCGGTTCTCTGAATCGCGCGATTTGTAGGTGTGATTGTCTTCTGTTTTGCTGCCGTTACGGATGAAAACTATCTCCGTCTCGAAGTTTGTTTGATACATGTGACCATATCATCTTAATGTATGTTTTTTCAATATAGTTTAATCAGATTATTTGAATTTTTTCGGGAGTTTTGCCGTGTTCCGTTCTGTGACTTTTTTTCTTTGGCCAGTCGACCAGTACATATGCTAAATGAAGAGGGAAAGTTGCCATTATGAATGGATTGAACGACTCATCAGGACTAAGGACACCTTGATCAACATTCTGATGAAAGATCAGCAATAGTAAGACCCAATTTACGATGTTATTTCATATATCTGTCGTGCATGTGAACTGGTCGGGGGCGCCCAGCTGGTTCTGGCTGGCGTGGCTATGCTAATTTAGCGCTACATTTTGTTTTCGCTATAAAACATTTAATAAATCAGAAATATTGTTTGGATTCACCAGATGTTGGGCTTTCAATATCTGTACGCTGTGTATTTTTTCTGAAATGTTTTAAGACAAGTAATTAGTTATATGACGTTGGTCTCTGTAATTGTTCTGGCTGCGTCGGCACCATTTCAGATTGCAGCTGCAATGTAGAACTGTGATTTATACCTGAAAAATTCACATTTTTCCAAAAAAAAACTATGCTATACCATAAATATGTTATCAGACTGTCATCTTATGAACTTGTTTCTTGGTTAGTGGCTATATATATTTTTATTTAGTCGAATTAGTGATAGCTACTGACGCAGGAAAAAACTGTTGGAGTAAAAAAATTGTGTCTTTTGCTAACGTGTTTAGCTAATAGATTTACATATTGTGTCTTCCCTGTAAAACAGTATAAAAATCTGAAATGGTGGCTTTATTCACAGGATCTGTATCTTTCATTAGGTGTCTTGGACTTGTGATTTAATGATATTTAGATGCTACTATTTAATTGTGACGCTATGCTAGCGATGCTAATCAGTGTGGGGGGGGTGCTCCCGGACCCGGGGTAGGTGCTCGGTAGAGGTTAATGTGTGAAAGTTAAATATTTAAAAAATATATCTTTTGAATTTCACGCCCTGCACTTTGAGCTGGCTGTTGTCATAAGCGTACCGACGTCGGGCTTGCACGCCAAACAGGTTAAGGAGGTAGCATTGAATTGGGTACAGTCATATCTAACTGACAAGAAAGAGTCCACCTATATCAATGGTTCATTATCTTCCCATCATGTGTTAAACAGTGGAATACCGCAGGGCAGCTGCCTTGGGCCACTTCTTTATTTAATACACTGCTCAAAAAAATAAAGGGAACACTAAAATAACACATCCTAGATCTGAATGAAATAATCTTATTAAATACTTTTTTTCTTTACATAGTTGAATGTGCTGACAACAAAATCACACAAAAATGATCAATGGAAATCTAATTTATCAACCCATGGAGGTCTGGATTTGGAGTCACACTCAAAATTAAAGTGGAAAACCACACTACAGGCTGATCCAACTTTGATGTAATGTCCTTAAAACAAGTCAAAATGAGGCTCAGTAGTGTGTGTGGACTCCACGTGCCTGTATGACCTCCCTACAATGCCTGGGCATGCTCCTGATGAGGTGGCGGATGGTCTCCTGAGGGATCTCCTTCCAGACCTGGACTAAAGCATCCGCCAACTCCTGGACAGCCTGTGATGCAACGTGGCGTTGGTGGATGGAGCGAGACATGATGTCCCAGATGTGCTCAATTGGATTCAGGTCTGGGGAACGGGCGGGCCAGTCCATAGCATCAATGCCTTCCTCTTGCAGGAACTGCTGACACACTCCAGCCACATGAGGTCTAGCATTGTCTTGCATTAGGAGGAAGCCAGGGCCAACCGCACCAGCATATGGTCTCACAAGGGGTCTGAGGATCTCATCTCGGTAACTATTGGCAGTCAGGCTACCTCTGGCGAGCACATGGAGGGCTGTGCGGCCCCCAAAGAAATGCCACCCCACACTATGACTGACCCACCGCCAAATCGGTCATGCTGGAGGATGTTGCAGGCAGCAGAACGTTCTCCACGGCGTCTCCAGACTCTGTCACATGTGCTCATGTGCTCAGTGTGAACCTGCTTTCATCTGTGAAGAGCACAGGGCGCCAGTGGCGAATTTGCCAATCTTGGTGTTCTCTGGCAAATGCCAAACGTCCTGCACGGTGTTGGGCTGTAAGCACAACCCCCACCTGTGGACGTCGGGCCCTCATACCACCCTCATGGAGTCTGTTTCTGACCGTTTGAGCAGACACATGCACATTTGTGGCCTGCTGGAGGTCATTTTGCAGGACTCTGGCAGTGCTCCACCTGCTCCTCCTTGCACAAAGACAGAGGTAGCGGTCCTGCTACTGGGTTGTTGCCCTCCTACGACCTCCTCCACGTCTCTTGATGTACTGGCCTGACTCCTGGTAGTGCCTCCATGCTCTGGACACTACGCTGACAGACACAGCAAACCTTCTTGCCACAGCTCGCATTGATGTGCCATCCTGGATGAACTGCACTACCTGAGCCACTTTTGTGGGTTGTAGACTCCGTCTCACATCTCACTAGAGTGAAAGCACCGCCAGCATTCAAAAGTGACCAAAATATCAGCCAGGAAGCATAGGAACTGAGAAGTGGTCTGTGATCACCACCTGCAGAACCACTCCTTTATTGGGGGTGTCTTGCTAATTGCCTATAATTTCCACCTTTTGTCTATTCTATTTACACAACAGCATGTGAAATTTATTGTCAATCAGTGTTGCTTCCTAAGTGGACAGTTTGATTTCACAGAAGTGTGATTGACTTGGAGTTACATTGTTTTGTTTAAGTGTTCCCTTTATTTTTTTGAGCAGTGTATATACCAACGACCTTCCCTATGCCTTAGTTGAAACTCAAGCTACTATATTTGCAGATGTTACTACAATTTATGCAGCAAGACAATCGGTTCAACAGGCTTTACTAAGAGATTTGGAGAATATTAGGGAGTGGGTTTGCCAAAACAAACTTGTTTTAAACACCAAGAAAACCATAGTTATGTTGGCCTGTTCAACTAGGAAAAGGCCAAAACAGCATGGGATACAATTAAGTATGGGAGGAGTACAAATTGAAGAAGTGGCAGAAACCAAACTATTGGTAGTGTAGCTAGAGTGTAGCCTCAAATAACTCATCTATGTAAAAAAAAAAATAATATGAAAAAAGCATGGATAATCAGAAGGATAGCTAAATATTTACCAGGAAAAATTCTTCAGCAAATAACACAAGCATTAATTGAGAGTCAGGTGAACTACTGTTCTGTGGTCAAATAACACAAGCATTAATTGAGAGTCAGGTGAACTACTGTTCTGTGGTCAAATAACACAAGCATTAATTGAGAGTCAGGTGAACTACTGTTCTGTGGTCAAATAACACAAGCATTAATTGAGAGTCAGGTGACCTACTGTTCTGTGGTCAAATAACACAAGCATTAATTGAGAGTCAGGTGAACTCCTGTTCTGTGGTCAAATAACACAAGCATTAATTGAGAGTCAGGTGAACTCCTGTTCTGTGGTCTGGGGAAATGCATCATAGTGAAGTTAGGAGGCTGCAGAATGCACAGAACAAAGCAGCAAGGATTGTTTTAAGGTGGAGATATGGTTCTTCTGTTGCAGTCATGCGCAGTGTTCTTGGTTGGTCATCAATCGACAAAATAATTGGAAAAAACATGCGTATTTTATTTCATAATATACATAATTTAAAACGGCCAATTTCTATTCCCAACGGTATTCAGTTGGTAAGAGACAGACATTCAGTAAATACTAGAAATAGATTGTATACCATCTATGCGTTATCCAGACAGAAAAGAGAAATAGGCAAAATAACATTTCGATTTAGAGCAATAAAGAAATGGAATAAATTAACTGAGCAAACTAGAAATCTTTCAATATATACATTTAAACATTATTTTAAAACAATTTAAATATAATACCTAAAAATGTTGTGGGACTATAGTAGATGGAGAATCAATATTCTTTAGGTTGAGTATTTATTGGGTCATTATGTATGTTTGTAATAGTGTGTTATATGTGAAAATGTGTTCATATTATAAATTGTATTTTAATGTATAAGGACTCTTGGAAGATTAGTCCAAATGAGGACTAAAAGAGATCCAAATCAAATCAAATCAGCACCCTGCAGGAGAGAGATAACACTACCTACCCAAAATCCGGGCTGTGGCACATGGCTGTATGTCAACTGTCAGTCAGTCAAAGACAACAGGCCAGGAAAGCTAACACATCCAACATCCCATCCCTCTGTCCCTAGACTCCATCTACTTCCACCGACCCACTACCACCCCATCTCACCCCATAATAACCCACCTGGGGAAGGCGTCGAAGCAGTAGGTCTTGCGCGTGTCAGGGAAGGCCACTCGCAGGCCGGACATAAGAGGTGAGTGCAGGATGACGGCGGCACACTCGTAGCGCGCTGCCAGATCCACCGTGGGTACCGTGCCGATGCTCTGGCCATACAGGATGATGTTCTCTGGGGCCACTCCATACCTGGAGAGAGGGGTTAGGCGAGAGATTAGGAGAGAGGGGTAATAGACAGACCGAGTTGTGGACAAGGAGATGAAGGAAAGGGGGTGATAAAAAAAGGAAAGAAACAAAATAAGGTTAATATATCAGACCCAGACTACTACCGTCATCATCCTCCTAGGAGATATCTGACCCAGACTACTACCGTCATCATCCTCCTAGGAGATATCTGACCCAGACTACCACTGTCATCATCCTCCTAGGAGATATCTGACCCAGACTACCACCGTCATCATCCTCCTAGGAGATATCAGACCCAGACTACCACCATCATCATCATCCTCCTAGGAGATATCTGACCTAGACTACTACCGTCATCATCCTCCTAGGAGATATCTGACCCAGACTACTACCGTCATCATCCTCCTAGGAGATATCAGACCCAGACTACCACCATCATCATCATCATCCTCCTAGGAGATATCTGACCCAGACTACTACCGTCATCATCCTCCTAGGAGATATCTGACCCAGACTACTACCGTCATCATCCTCCTAGGAGATATCAGACCCAGACTACTACCGTCATCCTCGTCCTAGGAGATATCTGACCCAGACTACTACCGTCATCATCCTCCTAGGAGATATCAGACCCAGACTACCACCATCATCATCATCCTCCTAGGAGATATCTGACCTAGACTACTACCGTCATCATCCTCCTAGGAGATATCTGACCCAGACTACTACCGTCAAAATCCTCCTAGAAGATATCTGACCCAGACTACCACCGTCATCATCCTCCTAGGAGATATCTGACCCAGACTACTACCGTCATCATCCTCCTAGGAGATATCTGACCCAGACTAGCACCGTCATCATCCTCCTAGGAGATATCAGACCCAGACTACCACCATCATCATCATCCTCCTAGGAGATATCTGACCCAGACTACTACCGTCATCATCCTCCTAGGAGATATCTGACCCAGACTACTACCGTCATCATCCTCCTAGGAGATATCTGACCCAGACTACTACCGTCATCATCCTCCTAGGAGATATCTGACCCAGACTACTACCGTCATCATCCTCCTAGGAGATATCTGACCCAGACTACTACCGTCATCATCCTCCTAGAAGAAATCAGACCCAGACTACTACCATCATCATCCTCCTAGGAGATATCTGACCTAGACTACTACAGTCATCCTCCTCCTAGGAGATATCTGACCTAGACAACTACCATCATCATCCTCCTGGGAGATATCTGACCCAGACTACCACCGTCATCATCCTCCTAGGAGATATCTGACCTAGACTACTACAGTCATCCTCCTCCTAGGAGATATCTGACCTAGACTACTACCATCATCATCCTCCTAGGAGATATCTGACCCAGGCTACCACCATCATCATCCTCCTAGGAGATATCTGACCGAGACTACCACTGTCATCATCCTCCTAGGAGATATCTGACCCAGACTACCACCGTCATCCTCGTCCTAGGAGATATCTGACCCAGACTACCACCGTAATCCTCCTCTTAGGAGATATCTGACCCAGACTACCACCGTCATCCTCGTCCTAGGAGATATCTGAACCAGACTAACACCGTACTCCTCCTCCTAGGAGATATCTGACCGAGACTACCACCGTCATCCTCCTCCTAGGAGATATCTGACCCAGACTACCACCGTAATCCTCGTCCTAGGAGATATCTGACCCAGACTACTACCGTCATCCTCGTCCTAGGAGATATCTGACCCAGACTACCACCGTCATCCTCGTCCTAGGAGATATCTGAACCAGACTAACACCGTACTCCTCCTCGTAGGAGATATCTGACCCAGACTACTACCGTCATCATCCTCCTAGGAGATATCTGACCCAGACTACTACCGTCATCCTCCTCCTAGGAGATATCTGACCCAGACTACCACCGTCGTCATCCTCCTAGGAGATATCTGACCCAGACTACCACCGTCGTCATCCTCCTAGGAAATATCTGACCCAGACTACTACCGTCGTCATCCTCCTAGGAGATATCTGACCCAGACTACCACCGTCGTCATCCTCCTAGGAGATATCTGACCCAACATGACATAACTGTACAACAAGGAGACGATACCTCCTCCTATCTAATCTCACTGTACAACAAGGAGACGATACCTCCTCCTATCTAACATCACTGTACAACAAGGAGACGATACCTCCTCCTATCTAACATCACTGTACAACAAGGAGACGATACCTCCTATCTAACATCACTGTACAACAAGGAGACGATATCTCTTATCTAGCATCACTGTACAACAAGGAGACGATATCTCCTATCTAGCATCACTGTACAACAAGGAGACGATACCTCCTATCTAGCATCACTGTACAACAAGGAGACGATATCTCCTATCTAGCATCACTGTACAACAAGGAGACGATATCTCCTATCTAGCATCACTGTACAACAAGGAGACGATATCTCCTATCTAGCATCACTGTACAACAAGGAGACGATATCTCCTATCTAGCATCACTGTACAACAAGGAGACGATACCTCCTCCTATCTAGCATCACTGTACAACAAGGAGACGATACCTCCTCCTATCTAGCATCACTGTACAACAAGGAGACGATACCTCCTCCTATCTAGCATCACTGTACAACAAGGAGACGATACCTCCTCCTATCTAGCATCACTGTACAACAAGGAGACGATACCTCCTCCAATCTAGCATCACTGTACAACAAGGAGACGATACCTCCTATCTAACATCACTGTACAACAAGGAGACGATACCTCCTCCTATCTAGCATCACTGTACAACAAGGAGACGATACCTCCTATCTAGCATCACTGTACAACAAGGAGACGATACCTCCTCCTATCTAGCATCACTGTACAACAAGGAGACGATACCTCCTCCTATCTATCATCACTGTACAACAAGGAGACGATACCTCCTCCAATCTAACATCACTGTACAACAAGGAGACGATACCTCCTATCTAACATCACTGTACAACAAGGAGACGATACCTCCTATCTAACATCACTGTACAACAAGGAGACGATACTTCCTCCTATCTAACATCACTGTACAACAAGGAGACGATACCTCCTCCTATCTAACATCACTGTACAACAAGGAGACGATACCTCCTATCTAACATCACTGTACAACAAGGAGACGATACCTCCTATCTAACATCACTGTACAACAAGGAGACGATACCCCCTAACATCACTGTACAACAAGGAGACGATATCTCCTATCTAGCATCACTGTACAACAAGGAGACGATACCTCCTCCTATCTAGCATCACTGTACAACAAGGAGACGATACCTCCTATCTAACATCACTGTACAACAAGGAGACGATACCTCCTCCAATCTAACATCACTGTACAACAAGGAGACGATACCTCCTCCTATCTATCATCACTGTACAACAAGGAGACGATACCTCCTCCTATCTAGCATAACTGTACAACAAGGAGATGATACCTCCTCCTATCTAACATCACTGTACAACAAGGAGACGATACCTCCTCCTATCTAACATCACTGTACAACAAGGAGACGATACATCCTATCTAACATCACTGTACAACAAGGAGACGATACCTCCTATCTAGCATCACTGTACAACAAGGAGACGATACCTCCTATCTAGTATCACTGTACAACAAGGAGACGATACCTCCTATCTAACATCACTGTACAACAAGGAGACGATACATCCTATCTATCATCACTGTACAACAAGGAGACGATACCTCCTATCTAACATCACTGTACAACAAGGAGACGATACCTCCTATCTAACATCACTGTACAACAAGGAGACGATACCTCCTATCTAACATCACTGTACAACAAGGAGACGATACCTCCTATCTAGTATCACTGTACAACAAGGAGACGATACCTCCTATCTAACATCACTGTACAACAAGGAGACGATACCTCCTATCTAGCATCACTGTACAACAAGGAGACGATACCTCCTATCTAGTATCACTGTACAACAAGGAGACGATACCTCCTATCTAGCATCACTGTACAACAAGGAGACGATACCTCCTATCTAGTATCACTGTACAACAAGGAGACGATACCTCCTATCTAACATCACTGTACAACAAGGAGACGATACCTCCTATCTAGTATCACTGTACAACAAGGAGACGATACCTCCTCCTATCTAGCATCACTGTACAACAAGGAGACGATACCTCCTATCTAGCATCACTGTACAACAAGGAGACGATACCCCCTATCTAGCATCACTGTACAACAAGTAGACGATACCCCCTATCTAGCATCACTGTACAACAAGGAGACGATACCCCTATCTAGCATCACTGTACAACAAGGAGACGATACCTCCTATCTAGCATCACTGTACAACAAGGAGACGATACCTCCTATCTAGCATCACTGTACAACAAGGAGACGATACCTCCTATCTAGCATCACTGTACAACAAGGAGACGATACCTCCTATCTAGCATCACTGTACAACAAGGAGACGATACCTCCTATCTAGCATCACTGTACAACAAGGAGACGATACCTCCTATCTAGCATCACTGTACAACAAGGAGACGATACCTCCTATCTAGCATCACTGTACAACAAGGAGACGATACCTCCTATCTAGCATCACTGTACAACAAGGAGACGATACCTCCTATCTAGCATCACTGTACAACAAGGAGACGATACCTCCTATCTAGCATCACTGTACAACAAGGAGACGATACCTCCTATCTAGCATCACTGTACAACAAGGAGACGATACCTCCTATCTAACATCACTGTACAACAACACGCCATAACAAAAAGTGTATAATGTAATACGTAAACAATGCAATATAATAATACATGCCATTTAGCAGAGGCTTTTAGCCCGACTCGACTTAGTCATGCTGGCATACATTTTATGTATGGATGGTCCCAGGAATTGAACCCACTATCTAGCAGTAGAAAGCACCATGCTCTACCAATTGAGCTACAGAGGATGTCATGAAATAAGCTTCTAGAGACTGTAATTCCTATTTACCAAACACTGATATACTTAACCCTTATCAAATCCAACTGACAAACATCTCCTCTTATCAGCACATCAGTTAGAGTTGAGATGAGTTTACACAGTGAAAGGAGAGCTGTGTAGTTAAATCCAGACGCATGTACATAGCTATACTTATATATACACACTGTATGTAGCTAAGCTACATTGCTATATAGCTTAGTTTCCAGGCTCGTAGTGGGAGGCAGCAGGCCGAATAGGGGAGGATCATTTGTCACTTTAAAGCCTGGCTGCCAGTGCTGCGGCCGGGGCAGCTGTCTGCCTGGTACACTGACACACACTTCAGGCATCAGTTCTGCCCTATAAAAACTCAAGCTAGAGCATTGAGATAAAAATAAGGGATGGATGGGTGGAGGACAGAGGTAGCGAGAGGACAGCCCTACATTTCATTCTCCCACTCCTCCTCCACTCTTGGCAGGCTTTCCCATGGCGAGAGCAAACCTCAGGGAACCCGATCTTCGGGGCGCTGTGTGTCAGGTATGCGGTGAAGTCTGCCGACAAAATGGAAACACATTTGATACGTGACCTAAAGCCTGGGCCTTACAAAGGTTTCGAAAGGCTAGTCCCCTTTGATGGCAAAAGTTGCAAAGGAGACAAAACAGCTGCGAACCCTGTGTGTGTGTGTGTGTGTGTGTGTGTGTGTGTGTGTGTGTGTGTGTGTGTGTGTGTGTGGTGTGTGCATATAAAGGCAGGCAAGGCAGAGAGGAAGGGAGTGCTGTACATCGTGTTCACTGCCCTCAACGTCACGTTCTGCTTTGTTGGGCCGTTTAGAATGAACTCTGAGAACTCCAAGAAAGTGTGGAATGCATGGGGGTGAATCAAAGGCTTACACAATTCTCCACAAGCTAAGATGTAACACGCCTTACAGTTAGGCATGGCTAAATATGTGGAAGGTGAGTAGGTGCATGTAAATTTACCCATGAAATGACGCTGTACAATTAGGCCCAGCTAAGGAGGCGGAGGGTTGAAGGAGGTGTGCGATTGGGTGTGTGTGTGTGTGTGTTTGAGGATGTGCGCCACAGGGATTCCGTTAGCCAGTAAATGCTGGCTTTTGGACCCAAAAAATAAATGAAAAGCCGATCAAGTCAGCCAAAATGTTGCCGGCCCAATGCCTAATGCTTTTTATCAATTGATGGAAATGCCAGGCAACGTGCTCTAACTTCAAAGGCAAATATACTGCATGGGTTAATGAATCCTCAGGCTGCTGGGAAATTCATGTGTGTGTCTATTTTCACTCACGCAAAAGATGTGAGGTTCCCATAAGGGACTGAGCCCGAGAGGAGATTCTTTCTCCAAAACAGAGTAAAGATGGCTTCCAGAGCGCGCTCTCTCGAAGACACAGTAACGAGGCCGATGACTTCCAGATCGCTCCTTCTCGAAGACACAGTAACGAGGCCGATGGCTTCCAGCTCGCTCCTTCTCGAAGACACAGTAACGAGGCCGATGGCTTCCAGATCGCTCCTTCTCGAAGACACAGTAACGAGGCCGATGGCTTCCAGATCGCTCCTTCTCGAAGACACAGTAACGAGGCCGATGGCTTCCAGATCGCTCCTTCTCGAAGACACAGTAACGAGGCCGATGGCTTCCAGATCGCTCCTTCTCGAAGACACAGTAACGAGGCCGATGGCTTCCAGATCGCTCCTTCTCGAAGACACAGTAACGAGGCCGATGGCTTCCAGATCGCTCCTTCTCGAAGACACAGTAACGAGGCCGATGGCTTCCAGATCGCTCCTTCTCGAAGACACAGTAACGAGGCCGATGGCTTCCAGAGCGCGCGCTCTCGAAGACACAGTAACGGGGCCGATGGCTTCCAGAGCGCGCTCTCTCGAAGACACAGTAACGGGGCCGATTGTCTTCGAGAGAGCGCGCTCTGGAAGCCCAGTAACGAGGCCGATGGCTTCCAGATGGCTCCTTCTCGAAGACACAGTAACGAGGCCGATGGCTTCCAGAGCGCGCTCTCTCGAAGACAGTAACGAGGCCGATGGCTTCCAGATCGCTCCTTCTCGGAGACACAGTAACGAGGCTGATGCCTTCCAGATCGCTCCTTCTCGGAGACACAGTAACGAGGCCGATGGCTTCCAGATCGCTCCTTCTCGAAGACACAGTAACGAGGCCGACGGCTTCCAGATCGCTCCTTCTCGAAGACACAGTAACGAGGCCGACGGCTTCCAGATTGCTCCTTCTCGAAGACACAGTAACGAGGCCGACGGCTTTCAGATCGCTCCTTCTCGAAGACACAGTAACGAGGCCGATGGCTTCCAGATCGCTCCTTCTCGAAGACACAGTAACGGGGCCGATGGCTTCCAGAGCGCGCGCTCTCGAAGACACAGTAACGGGGCCGATGGCTTCCAGAGCGCGCTCTCTCGAAGACACAGTAACGGGGCCGATGGCTTCCAGATGGCTCCTTCTCGAAGACACAGTAACGAGGCCGATGGCTTCCAGAGCGCGCTCTCTCGAAGACAGTAACGAGGCCGATGGCTTCCAGATCGCTCCTTCTCGAAGACACAGTAACGAGGCCGATGGCTTCCAGATCGCTCCTTCTCGAAGACACAGTAACGAGGCCGACGGCTTCCAGATTGCTCCTTCTCGAAGACACAGTAACGAGGCCGATGGCTTTCAGATCGCTCCTTCTCGAAGACACAGTAACGAGGCCGATGGCTTCCAGATCGCTCCTTCTCGAAGACACAGTAACGAGGCCGATGGCTTCCAGAGCGCTCCTTCTCGAAGACACAGTAACGGGGCCGATGGCTTCCAGAGCGCGCTCTCTCGAAGACACAGTAACGAGGCCGATGGCTTCCAGAGCGCGCTCTCTCGAAGACACAGTAACGAGGCCGATGGCTTCCAGATCGCTCCTTCTCGAAGACACAGTAACGAGGCCGATGGCTTCCAGATCGCTCCTTCTCGAAGACACAGTAACGAGGCTGATGCACATTAAGCTACTCCAAGGAGTTGGACAGTTTGGACTTCCCAACAGCAGCGGCTCACTTTGAGCAGGCAAAGGTCCGCTGCAAAAGCAAGTAAATTAGAGGCAAATTGTGTTATTCAGGCCTGGTCCTAGCAGTTCTGCTGCGGCCCTAAGCCAGATCAACATATGCCGGCCCTGTCATGTATAGTATAAAGATTTGGAATGGATTGCTATAGAGTAATGTGGATCATGAGTAATTGGTGCATTTCAGTTGAGCTTATTCAGTAGCACTTGGAAACTAAACATCGTTGCCATCTATTCACATCGGATAATTCCAATGTTGCAATCACTAGGCAGCCAACTGCCCACAGTAGGAAACTGAGCCGGTATCAATAAGATACCTATATTACAGGACACGAGTCACGGACCCACGATAGTTGAAATTACAATGTTTGTGTGTTTGAGAGAGGCAGCTAGAGAGAGCAAGAAGGTGAGTGAGGAAAATAGTGTAACCAAGAAATAAACAGAAACAGAGGAGTTTGAATGCTTTTCAGCCAAGAGCGCTTTAATAACAAGATCCCGAACCAAATCTAACTGTTCCATCCAGCAGGAAAAGTTAATGGTTTTAGCCTTAGAGGCAAGCTGCATTAGCTACAAAAAAATGGACTTATAAATTAATAATATGGACCCACTGATTCTTAAAGAATATAAGTGGTCCCGTGTGGCTCAGTTGGTAGAGCATGGCGCTTGCAACGCCAGGGTTGTGGGTTCATTCCCCGCGGGGGGACCAGGATGAATATGTATGAACTTTCCAATTTGTAAGTCGCTCTGGATAAGAGCGTCTGCTAAATGACTTAAATGTAAATGATAAGGTAGAAATGCCTCAGGACCTTAGTTCAACTGTCCTACCCCATCAGAACCCACAATAAGCTTTACTCCAATGTTTGTAAACAAAGTAAATGTAAAAACTAAAAAATGTATAACCTCAAAACATGGTTAAAACTAGTATTTTAATATCATGGATGGTCAGTCCTTGCATCCATAGCGCCGTCTATGAATTTGAGAGTGGTTCCATTTCTCTAGCCCTGTCCCTCAGCTTTTTAGCAAACGCTTTGTTATCGTTTCAACTGCTGATTGACGCTTTAAGTTTTATGCAGGCATTTATTAACCAGGGATGTTTAAAGGATGAGACAAGTCCACTTCCCTTTTAATTTCCCCTGCTAAGGCATCACAGGCTGGACATCTCTGTTTGCAGACACGGCTGTTATTGTGGTCCCTAAGGCAGTGTTCTCCCAGTTCTGGAGAAAGCAACAAGGTGTACAGGATTTTTGTTCCAGCCCAGTATTAACATACCATATCAGATGCCATTCTATCACCAATGTAGTGAATATTCAAGCCTAGTTGAATGAGGTATATTAGAACCGGGTTAGAAGAAAATAAAGAATGCCTGCAAACAAACCATGTGGGTCTCCAATATGAGGAATAATGACCCCTGACCTGAGTAAAGGTCAGGCATTGAGATAAACAGGTCAAAAAGTCACTGAGACACACCGAGTTGTGATTTCAGATGTGGAATTTAAAAAAGACATCCAGTGCCAAAGTATGACTGGAAAAAGGGCCATTCGCTCGAGAGAGAAAAATGGACAGGAAACTGAATTGCGTTTAAACTGGACAAAAACATGAACATTCTCTTATTCCATGCTAATCAGGGAATTGATCATAACCCACCGCTTGGAGAAGCAGTGACATGTGGAGTGAGGGAAAATAAAGTGTTTAGTGAAAACACTTGTCTCAACACCAGAGGCACTAAATGGAAGGAAAGTTAGAGAGAACTACTAGAGAGGAAAAGAGATATTCAAAAGAGTAGTCAAGCCCAGTGCGGATGCCATGTTTCCATAAACAAACATCCATTGGTGAGATTCAATGGAAAAAAATGGGGCTAGCTTGACATCCAGGCCAGCACTGAAATGTGCCCAATATATATATAGGCTAGGTTTGCATTCCCCCGTACACGTCATATTTTTTACCCTAAATGGTGAGTGAGAAAGAGTTAGGCTGAGAGAGAGCAGAGCAAGAATGAAAACAGTTGTACTGGGAAACCTTGTCAAGTCAAGAAATTGCAAAGAAGCGCTCACTCAAAAAGTCCTCACACTTGTGGGCTGCTGAATCCTTATAACAGTAGACTAATCATCATAGCATGCCAAATATACAGACTTGAAATCAACCTCCTTAACCTTGGAAGTCAAAAAGCCAGCAGAGAGTTGAACTCGAGCATTCACTAGAACCAGAAGAAGAGCGAATTAACACGCAGCAGAAATAATGAAAGCAAGCCCTAAGTGCCTTGGACATGAACTAAAAGAGTGTTTTGTGTCGCGAGAGAAGTGTGTTAGCGAGATAAAGCGCCTTATATACAGTCGTCTCAGTTTTGCGAAACGGCTCATGGGAGCCAAAACAAACATTTCCAGATGTTTTCAGGCAGAAACTTCCCTCCGGTTGCGAGTCTTTACAGTTTACCCTGAAAATACCCCAGCTCTGAGGTGAAATAAATCCTCAGACTGGACTTGAAAGATCACGAAACCAAACTTGTTGTGGAAATACAACTGCAAATACCAGCTCACCCATAGTAGTGAATTTTTTTGGTGTTTTCTATCACAATAAATCATGTTAATTGGAAGAATCGTTTGTTAGAAGAAGTTGGAGTTGAGCACTGTTGTTTGAAGAGAGGATCTTATTGGTTGTTATTCAGATTCCAGGCATGCATCTCAAGTAGTACTCTCGTTTTTCTTGTCTCCTTGCCTTCATTTGTACTCATGCCAATTCCAAGTAGACACTACCAACAATACTTTCAACCCTCAAATTGTCAGATGAAGGAGAAGACGAGGAGAGGAAGCCACTTTAAACCATGGTGCAGCCTCCAGTATGTGCAAATGTGTTCAGAGAACATTTCCAAGGATGTAAGCTACGTGGAGAGGACAAAGGGGCAAGAGCCTCGGGTATTCGGCGGTACAGACAATTTAATTTGAACTTCTGATGACATTTAGCGAGACCTAGCCTTGGCATTCTACAAGCCCATTCGCCGTTCTCAATGCATTAATAATGAATGTGAGATTTTAGTTTTTTAATTTCCTACCATTTTGTCCTTTCCTGTATATTGGCTGTTTTTGTTTTCTTTGTGTTGTCGTAATTGAGTTTTTATTTGATTCTTTTACACTAGTTATTTTCTGTATCTGGGTTTTAGCCACATTTCAGCCTATTGCCCTGTGTTTCCATCTAGCTACTCATCTTATGCACCAATTGTCATTCAATGTCCCCATGTCTTATTTAAGAAAAATAATAATATTACCATGTTATCACATAGGAATACATGCTGGGTTAAAGATGCTCATTAACAGCGTGTTAAACAGCATGAGTAGGTATTCTCTTTGGAGGACAGAGGAGGTTCAGAACTGGCCAGGTCATATGTCCATGGATGCCTGAGGCACTGGGATGGCCAGCCTGAGGAGAGGTGAGAGAAGAGGAGAGGTGTCCATCAGTGGGAGGCACAGGAGTGTGAGGTCTTTACTCATGTCATGATTCAAACGATTCACTGGAAAACAGACTGGCAGAGACCACCTAGACAGCACTGACAACTGGTCACAGGCTGTGGAGAGTGCACAGAAATGAGGCACAAAGGCCCATCAACATCTAGGCTCAAACCACACGCAACTGGTCAACTCCACCACCGTGGGGCTGAAGGGTGCTGCGTTGAAACTGATACTCCACCCCCGTGGGGCTGAAGGGTGCTGCGTTGAAACTGATACTCCACCCCCGTGGGGCTGAAGGGTGCTGCGTTGAAACTGATACTCCACCACCGTGGGACGGAAGGGTGCTGCGTTGAAACTGATACTCCACCCCCGTGGGGCTGAATGGTGCTGCGTTGAAACTGATACTCCACCACCGTGGGGCTGAATGGTGCTGCGTTGAAACTGATACTCCACCCCCGTGGGACGGAAGGGTGCTGCGTTGAAACTGATACTCCACCCCCGTGGGGCTGAAGGGTGCTGCGTTGAAACTGATACTCCACCCCCGTGGGGCTGAATGGTGCTGCGTTGAAACTGATACTCCACCCCCGTGGGGCTGAATGGTGCTGCGTTGAAACTGATACTCCACCCCCGTGGGGCTGAATGGTGCTGCGTTGAAACTGATACTCCACCACCGTGGGACGGAAGGGTGCTGCGTTGAAACTGATACTCCACCCCCGTGGGGCTGAAGGGTGCTGCGTTGAAACTGATACTCCACCCCCGTGGGGCTGAAGGATGCTGCGTTGAAACTGATACTCCACCCCCGTGGGGCTGAAGGGTGCTGCGTTGAAACTGATGCTCCACCACCGTGGGGCTGAAGGGTGCTGCGTTGAAACTGATACTCCACCCCCGTGGGGCTGAAGGGTGCTGCGTTGAAACTGATACTCCACCCCCGTGGGGCTGAAGGGTGCTGCGTTGAAACTGATACTCCACCACCGTGGGACGGAAGGGTGCTGCGTTGAAACTGATACTCCACCCCCGTGGGGCTGAAGGGTGCTGCGTTGAAACTGATACTCCACCCCCGTGGGGCTGAATGGTGCTGCGTTGAAACTGATACTCCACCCCCGTGGGGCTGAATGGTGCTGCGTTGAAACTGATACTCCACCCCCGTGGGGCTGAAGGGTGCTGCGTTGAAACTGATACTCCACCCCCGTGGGACGGAAGGGTGCTGCGTTGAAACTGATACTCCACCCCCGTGGGACGGAATGGTGCTGCGTTGAAACTGATACTCCACCCCCGTGGGGCTGAAGGGTGCTGCGTTGAAACTGATACTCCACCCCCGTGGGGCTGAATGGTGCTGCGTTGAAACTGATACTCCACCCCCGTCTGGTGGAAAGGTGCTGCGTTGAAACTGATACTCCACCCCCGTGGGGCGGAAGGGTGCTGCGTTGAAACTGATACTCCACCCCCGTGGGGCGGAAGGGTGCTGCGTTGAAACTGATACTCCACCCCCGTGGGGCTGAAGGGTGCTGCGTTGAAACTGATACTCCACCCCCGTGGGGCGGAAAGGTGCTGCGTTGAAACTGATACTCCACCCCCGTGGGGCGGAAAGGTGCTGCGTTGAAACTGATACTCCACCCCCGTCTGGTGGAAAGGTGCTGCGTTGAAACTGATACTCCACCCCCGTGGGACGGAAGGGTGCTGCGTTGAAACTGATACTCCACCCCCGTGGGGCTGAAGGGTGCTGCGTTGAAACTGATACTCCACCCCCGTGGGGCTGAAGGGTGCTGCGTTGAAACTGATACTCCACCACCGTGGGACGGAAGGGTGCTGCGTTGAAACTGATACTCCACCCCCGTGGGGCTGAAGGGTGCTGCGTTGAAACTGATACTCCACCCCCGTGGGGCTGAATGGTGCTGCGTTGAAACTGATACTCCACCCCCGTGGGGCTGAATGGTGCTGCGTTGAAACTGATACTCCACCCCCGTGGGGCTGAAGGGTGCTGCGTTGAAACTGATACTCCACCCCCGTGGGACGGAAGGGTGCTGCGTTGAAACTGATACTCCACCCCCGTGGGGCTGAAGGGTGCTGCGTTGAAACTGATACTCCACCCCCGTGGGACGGAATGGTGCTGCGTTGAAACTGATACTCCACCCCCGTGGGGCTGAAGGGTGCTGCGTTGAAACTGATACTCCACCCCCGTGGGGCTGAATGGTGCTGCGTTGAAACTGATACTCCACCCCCGTCTGGTGGAAAGGTGCTGCGTTGAAACTGATACTCCACCCCCGTGGGACGGAAGGGTGCTGCATTGAAACTGATACTCCACCCCCGTGGGGCGGAAGGGTGCTGCGTTGAAACTGATACTCCACCCCCGTGGGGCGGAAGGGTGCTGCGTTGAAACTGATACTCCACCCCCGTGGGGCTGAAGGGTGCTGCGTTGAAACTGATACTCCACCCCCGTGGGGCGGAAAGGTGCTGCGTTGAAACTGATACTCCACCCCCGTGGGGCGGAAAGGTGCTGCGTTGAAACTGATACTCCACCCCCGTCTGGTGGAAAGGTGCTGCGTTGAAACTGATACTCCACCCCCGTGGGACGGAAGGGTGCTGCGTTGAAACTGATACTCCACCCCCGTGGGGCTGAAGGGTGCTGCGTTGAAACTGATACTCCACCCCCGTGTGGTGGAAAGGTGCTGCGTTGAAACTGATACTCCACCCCCGTGGGGCTGAAGGGTGCTGCGTTGAAACTGATACTCCACCCTCGTGGGGCGGAAAGGTGCTGCGTTGAAACTGATACTCCACCCCCGTGTGGTGGAAAGGTGCTGCGTTGAAACTGATACTCCACCCCCGTGGGGCTGAAGGGTGCTGCGTTGAAACTGATACTCCACCCCCGTGGGGCTGAAGGGTGCTGCGTTGAAACTGATACTCCACCCCCGTGGGGCTGAAGGGTGCTGCGTTGAAACTGATACTCCACCCCCGTGACGCTGAAGGGTGCTGCGTTGAAACTGATACTCCACCCCCGTGGGGCGGAAAGGTGCTGCGTTGAAACTGATGCTCCACCCCCGTGGGGCTGAATGGTGCTGCGTTGAAACTGATACTCCACCCCCGTGACGCTGAAGGGTGCTGCGTTGAAACTGATACTCCACCCCCGTGACGCTGAAGGGTGCTGCGTTGAAACTGATACTCCACCCCCGTGGGGCGGAAAGGTGCTGCGTTGAAACTGATACTCCACCCCCGTGTGGTGGAAAGGTGCTGCGTTGAAACTGATACTCCACCCCCGTGGGGCTGAAGGGTGCTGCGTTGAAACTGATACTCCACCCCCGTGGGGATGAAGGGTGCTGCGTTGAAACTGATACTCCACCCCCGTGGGGCTGAAGGGTGCTGCGTTGAAACTGATACTCCACCCCCGTGACGCTGAAGGGTGCTGCGTTGAAACTGATACTCCACCTACATTGTATTGAGGATTTCAGAGTTTCGTCTTTTCCTTTATTTTCAAAGAATATCTTTAAGCCAGGCCCTGGACTTTTCCCATGTCAGGTCACATGGTCTAATAGCCTACAGCCTGCACAGTCTGCTGGATGTGGGCGCATTACCATCAAATGCAATCCAGCCTCTCTTTAGCTTGGCCTGTACTCTACTGTCCATACTAGAATCTGCTTCTCCCACAGAGCACCAGGCATAGCTATGATGCTAGCCAGACCCCGCCACGGTAGGAAGGGAACAGGGAAGAGACAGGATGAGCATCCTGAGGGAGCAGTAGGGCCGGGGTCAGCCAAGGGTACAGACCAAGCGTTTATGGAGTACTCTGGTGCACTTCACCCACATCGTAACCATTTGGCCCGTTGACCCTATTTGCCTGAAAACACAAAAGAGGCATGGTGTTAAAAATCCTTAACGCTTGTAGAAAAGGAGCATTAAAAAGCACATCCCCTCTGGAGGATGAAACAACTGGTGTAGGGCTATGCTGTCAAGTCCTTAGTCCCGGGAGCACAAAGAGACCATGACGCACCACCGAGGGCTTCTGAGAAGACACTGCCAACACGACAGTGAGTGTTTGATTGATCCTTGTTCCAAATCGCCATAACATGTTGACAGCTGTGGAGGATTAGAAACTGGGCACAACGTACATTCCAGACCCCTTTTCTAAATAGTTTTCAATTATTTTGCCGTAATGACTTAATCCCCTCGTGGATATAGTTCAATGTTCACGTGCTTTATGGGTGGGGAAAAGGGTCAAATTAATTCAGCGGGATTGATAAAGCTAAGCCTCCCACCAATGAATAATTTAGTGCAATGTTATTAGCTGCACGTAAACAGAGGTGCAGCATGGGGCTGTGTGAGAACTGTAATGAGCGACATTAGCATACACTAGCTTGTTTATTGATGTGCATGTTAAGAAAGAAGGAGGGTTCCTCCACAAAACCAGTTGTGACTCTAGAGCTGGTGTAGAGAAGAGGTGCATGGCCAGGTGAAGTTGTGACTCTAGAGCTGGTGTAGAGAAGATGTGCATGGCCAGGTGAAGTTGTGACTCCAGAGCTGGTGTAGAGAAGAAGTGCATGGCCAGGTGAAGTTGTGACTCTAGAGCTGGTGTAGAGAAGAGGTGCACGGCCAGGTGAAGTTGTGACTCTAGAGCTGGTGTAGAGAAGAGGTGCATGGCCAGGTGAAGTTGAGACTCTAGAGCTGGTGTGGAGAAGAGGTGCACGGCCAGGTGAAGTTGAGACTCTAGAGCTGGTGTAGAGAAGAGGTGCATGGCCAGGTGAAGTTGAGACTCTAGAGCTGGTGTGGAGAAGAGGTGCACGGCCAGGTGAAGTTGTGACTCTAGAGCTGGTGTAGAGAAGAGGTGCATGGCCAGGTGAAGTTGTGACTCTAGAGCTGGTGTAGAGAAGAGGTGCACGGCCAGGTGAAGTTGTGACTCTAGAGCTGGTGTAGAGAAGAGGTGCATGGCCAGGTGAAGTTGAGACTCTAGAGCTGGTGTGGAGAAGAGGTGCACGGCCAGGTGAAGTTGAGGGATTTTAAGGTCTGCTTATTCATCATTTTCATTTATTGGCAACAATTAGCAGCCTGTTGTATATGATTTATTACAGGGATTCAAACTGGACAAGAAATATGGTTCCATATCTGAACCTATACTTTACAACATGTAGCTTAGCAACAAGGCGGGTTATTTGTCAGGCTCTCAATAGGACATCAAATCCAATTTTATTTGTCACATGCTTCGTAAACAACAGGTGTAGACTAACAGTGAAATACTTGCTTACGGGTCCTTCAATGCAGTGGTAAAAATAAAAAGTAACAAATGAAACATTTAGTGACAAGGAATAAATGCACAGTGAATAACAATAACATGGCTATATGCAGGGAGTACCAGTACCAAGTCAATGTGCAGGGGTATGAGGTAATAACATGGTACTGGTACTCCCTGCATATAGCCATGTTATTACCTCATACCCCTGCACATTGACTTGGTACTGGTACTCCTGCATATAGCCATGTTATTACCTCATACCCCTGCACATTGACTTGGTACTGGTACTCCCTGCATATAGCCATGTTATTACCTCATACCCCTGCACATTGACTTGGTACTCCCTGCATATAGCCATGTTATTACCTCATACCCCTGCACATTGACTTGGTACTGGTACTCCCTGCATATAGCCATGTTATTACCTCATACCCCTGCACATTGACTTGGCTATATGCAGGGAGTACCAGTACCAAGTCAATGTGCAGGGGTATGAGGTAATAACATGGCTATATGCAGGGAGCACCAGTACCAAGTCAATGTGCCTGTGAGGTAATAATCAGCTAGGCCTACACTAGGATGATCAAACACCACCTACAGGTTAACCAGGGTAACACTGTCCCTTCTCTCCCATCCCCAACCTGTTCCAGAGACAGTCCCAGGGGTGATGGTGAGTCGTGATGTGAAGATACAGAAGGAGATTTACAACCTACAGACATGTACTTCAAGCCCATAAAGCAGAAGGCCAACATGGCGTGTAACGAGCACTGTAAATTCTGTCTCCCTGTAACCTCAGGGGGTCAGGCAGAGCACAACAGTGAGTCACGACTACAGCTCTGCGTCATGTGTACGTCAAGTGTCTCTTCACCACTATTTCAACAATAACATGGCACGACCATCTCGGAAACGTTGAGCAAGCAAGGAGAAAAACCTATCTGGAATGAAATGCAGCCGGTGTGTTACTAGGCAGAGTATGGCATCCACAGGACTTTATAGTACTGTACCGGAGGGCAGGTTAATGCAGAGGGTGTGTTACTAGGCAGGGTATGGCATCCACAGGACTTTATAGTACCGGAGGGCAGGTTAATGCAGAGGGTGTGTTACTAGGCAGGGTATGGCATCCACAGGACTTTATAGTACTGTACCGGAGGGCAGATTAATGCAGAGGGTGTGTTACTAGGCAGGGTATGGCATCCACAGGACTTTATAGTACTGTACCGGAGGGCAGGTTAATGCAGAGGGTGTGTTACTAGGCAGGGTATGGCATCCACAGGACTTTATAGTACCGGAGGGCAGATTAATGCAGAGGGTGTGTTAGTAGGCAGGGTATGGCATCCACAAGACTTTATAGTACTGTACCGGAGGGCAGATTAATGCAGAGGGTGTGTTACTAGGCAGGGTATGGCATCCACAGGACTTTATAGTACTGTACCGGAGGGCAGATTAATGCAGAGGGTGTGTTAGTAGGCAGGGTATGGCATCCACAAGACTTTATAGTACTGTACCGGAGGGCAGATTAATGCAGAGGGTGACCTCATTTACAAAGCAGCTCCTGTGGTAATCCAGACAAACATATCACACCTGCCTGCAGAGCATTACAAAGGCTAGAGAGGTTGAGGTCGCCCATCTTGTGCTAGCTAGGTAGACCAGTCTAAATCAGAAGGCCTATATTAGTGTATACGTCTGAAATGGCACCTCATTTCCTATAGTGCACACCTTTGGGCAGAGCGCCAAGCAACCCAGGCAAAAACAAATGTAGTGTACTTGCCCAGGGTTTCCTAAACTCTGTCCAAAACCCACGTTTTGGGTTTTGCCCTACCACTACACAGCTGAATCAAATAATCAAAGCTTGTTGAGTTGGTTATTTTAAATAGGTTGTGTAATGCTAGGGCAAAAACCAAAGCATGCACCCAGGGGGGGCCCCAGGACCACGTTTGGGAAACCCTGGTCCAGCCTATAATAGGATCAGGGTGTCATTTCAGATGCAGCCACAGAACATATATTAAGGCCATGCTGTGGACTGGTATATGATCTGACATCTTGAAAACTTCATCCTCCCTTTCTTATCAGTACTTTTAATGCACTGAGTAACCTGCATCCCAGACCTGCTGTTTTCAACTCTTAATGATCGGCTATGAAAAGCCAACTGAAAATTATTCATGATTATTATTTGACCATGCTTGTCACTTATGAACATTTTGAACATCTTGGCATAGTTCTGTTATAATCTCCACCCGGCACAGCCAGAAGAGGACTGGCCACCCCTCATAGCCTGGTTCCTCTCTAGGTTTCTTCCTAGGTTTTGGCCTTTCTAGGGAGTTTTTCCTAGCCACCGTGCTTCTACACCTGCATTGCTTGCTGTTTGGGGTTTTAGGCTGGGTTTCTGTACAGCACTTCGAGATATTAGCTGATGTACGAAGGGATATATAAAATAAACTTGATTGATTGATGTTCAGCTGGCAAAACCCTATGCATTCATGTTCAGAAGGCCTACATTAGGTTGGATTTGAATTGATTCTACAGGTAGGGTATTATAACAGACCAAGTCATTTCTGGAAGCTTGGGGATATTGTGTCTGGCCCTTCCCTAGCATCCAGCCATCTCCTCTAAATGGGGCAGTAATCTTCTCTCAGGGCATGGGGGAAACCACACTTCATCTATGCCGGAGCACATCTCCACTCCCGCCAGCGTTACCCCGGCAACAGTGAGGGATGACAGAGAAAGAAAGACAAGTAGTAATAAAAGAATGAAACCAATAAAGGAGGGGTTTTCTGCTTTCTTTTCATTGCCCTCTGATAGCAATGACATTTGAGGAATCTGTCCCTTAACTTTGTGACTGCCCTTAGCTGTGTTGAAAATAACCGTATAATGCACGAGGACGGAGGCCTGCACATGCCTATTCAAACTGACATGACATTAATATGACTGTAGCTTGGAGAGAATATCCCGGTGTGCGGTGCAAGGTGAGCAGCATCAGGCTCGTCTCACAGCACAATGGCGACCCGTCATTCAGGGCAGGTGGGGCAGAAAATACATGGGGGGGGGGGGTTGGGTTGGGGGCTTGCCTGTCTTGCCTGTTATTTTGGCAATACGTGTCACATATCAGTTTGCAAACAATGTAAAAATATATATCATTGAGTTAATAAAGCCGCATACAAACATGGTCTCTTTTTTGTTTTCTTGAGTAAGGCAACTACAAAATGCAGGTGTTTCACCCAAGCTCAGTGCTTTCTGTGGTGGTGGGGCAGGCCAGCAGAAAAAGGAACATTGCACGGTGATTAGCTCAGCATTGCACCGTGATTTGCTCAGTGTTCTGTCACTCATGGGGACACTACGTCACCTGCATTTAGTAAGGGTAGATATAAAAAATGTGAGTCCTTGGGTTCTGCCATAGACTTCGATTAGAAGTGTCCATCCAAGAAGGCTCAAGGTCATTGGCCACAGATAAAACAACGTCAAATCGCGTTATATCTACAGTAGCTTTGATTGGACTGATCATGTCAACATCTTACTTTCAAAAAATCTTAGCTAGCAGTCATCACCATGAATCAAGTCGACAAACTACTGGCAAATCTTTTAATCCTTGTCATATGAAGAGAAATAATGAAGAGAAATAATATATAAATACATATCATATAATACATATCAGTGCTCATCGGCCATAAAGATTACACAAGTTGGAAATGAGTCGTTTGGAAGGAATCAGTGGCTAACTGCAAGCTTTGCAAAGAAACCACAAATGTTAGCCTGCTATTCAATGGAGTGGCTGTGTTTCTCCCCCCCAAGTTCACACCATAAATCCAGAGAATGCCAGACTGGGCAAATTGTGTCATCACAAAGGACCATTGCGCCACCTTCACAAGGTGAGTCCAAAAATGTAATGTATGCTGCTGCATAAATGTAACATGCAAGGGAGAAATGTATACTGTAGCTAAGAAAGTGCTTTGACAGTGCTACTGATAGTTGTGGTAGTGCTTGCAAACTCAGCACACACATTCTATAATAGAATTGTGTTATTTGACGTGTCAAATTAAAAGCTTATTTAACGCGTCAAATAGCGTTATATGACGTGCATCTTTGACACGCAAAGACCCAAACGGCATTCAATGTGCCTCACCCTAATAATTGTGTCTATTTTCACCTACTCTTCTAATTTGGTGGTGCACATATAGCCTATAACCTGTTTTAGAGAAACGTAATCATCGAACACTAAGCTTTCATTGTCTGTTTATATGCGCCCTTTATTTATGCTATGGTTTTGACTTGGTGTACAGGGAGTACACTAAGAATGGCCCATGTTCTGTATTCTGTCGCTGTACATTTCAAAAGTGCTGAACAAATACTTATATTGACTATGTCCGTTGTCGCTTGCTCAATAATGTCTTAATCGAAATGATGGATTCCCTCTTATCCGCTTGTTGTCCACGTATGCCATAGTTTGTACATCTCAATTGTCAGTAGAAACCACATTTGTTTAAGCAAGTCAGCCATATCAGCTATGTTTTTTTAAAAGGCAGTAAATGAGGCTGAATGAACTGTTTTGCTGCCAGACAAGGCTTCGCTGAAAGCCAGGTGTAACAATGGTGGTGTTGGGACTCCGCTGTTGGGACATCTTTATTATGTAGGCCCCAACAGTTTGTGGGCACCGCTTGTCACCGTTATAGTGCAATTAATCTTGTTTTGTGTAGTGGCTTTGCTGGCATGCATCCCACTTTTTTTTTTCCCCACCAAGATTTACATGCTCTCACCATGATTTACTGTCGTCTCATTACTTTCAAATATCCTAGAGAATCCTCCTCAGTCTATGGAAACCTGGCGTTACCTCAATTCATATGTACAGTTCCTTCAGAATATTCTCACGCCTGGACTTTTTCCACATTTTGTTGTGTTAGGGCCTGAATTTGAAATGGATTACATTTAGACTATGTCACTGGCCTACACACAATACCCCATAATGACAAAGTGGAATTATGTTTTTTGATATAGTTACAAAATAATAAAAAACAAAAAGCTGAAATGTCTTGAGTATTCAACCCCTTTGTTATGGCAAGCCTACATAAGTTCAGGAGTAAACATTTGCTGAACAAATCATATACTAAGTTGCATGGACTCACAGTGCGCAATAAGTGTTTAACCTGATGAGGGCAGAGGGCGCTGTTTTCACTTTGGGGGAAAAACGTGCCCAATTTAAACGGCCTCGTACTCAATTCTTGCTCGTACAATATGCATATTATTATTACTATTGGATAGAAAACACTCTCTAGTTTCTAAAACCGTTTGAATTTTGTCTGTGAGTAAAACAGAACTCATTTGGCAGCACACTTTCTGACCAGGAAGTGGAAAGTCTGAAAATGATGCTCCATTCAAGGGCCTGCCTATAAATGGGCATGATACGTATGAGTATACATGCACGTCATACACCTTCCCCTAGATGTCAAAAGGAAGTGAGAGAAGAAATTAAGTGTTTATCTTGGTCTGAGGTGGAATTAATCCTCTTGGCATTTTTTTACTTGCTATATTGTATTTACTTCGCCACCATGGCCTTTTTATATATATTTTTTATTTATTTATATATATATTTTGTTTGCCTTCACCTCCCTTATCTCACCTCACTTGCTCATATTGTATATAGACTTATTTTCACTGTATTATTGACTGTATGTTTGTTTTACTCCATGTGTAACTATGTGTTGTTGTATGTGTCGAACTGCTTTGCTTTATCTTGGCCAGGTCGCAATTGTAAATGAGAACGTGTTCTCAATTTGCCTACCTGGTTAAATAAAGGTGAAATAAATAAATAAAAAATTGGCACGACGAGTCATCCATTTCCTGTTTTCTGGAAAGCGCGAAGATGGACCTGGAATTGCCTTCTGAAAAGCTGTCGGCTTTGATTTTATTTGATACATGTCACAATATCATCGTAAACTATGTTTTTTCAATATAGTTTTATTAGATTATTGAAATTTTTTCGGGACGTTAGGCGTGTTGCGTTGTCTGTGTGTGTTGACGATGGAAAGCTTTGCGCCACTTGGCCAGTGTGCTTGCTAATTCAAGAGGGAAAAACGATGTTCTAAATCCAAACAACGACTGTTCTGGACAAAGGACCCCTTGTCCAACATTCTGATGGAAGATCACCAAAAGTAGGACCCATTTTGTGATGCCATTTCATATATCTGTCGAACTGTGTACTAGTAGTTCTGCGCCCAGGTTTTGGCCACTCTCTCGCTATAACATAAGCCTTATGTCGTAATGAAGATATTTTTAGAATTCTAACACTGCGATTGCATTAAGAACTAGTGTATATCATTTCCTATACAACATGTATTTTTTTGTAATGTTTATGAATAGCTATTTGGTCAGAATAGGTGAGAGTCTAATAGAAATATCCGCACATTCTGGGAAAAAGAAGCTACGTTAGCATAATGGATAACCACTGATTTCAGCTCTAAATACGCACATTTACGAACAAAACATAAGTGTATGTATAACCTGATGTTATAGGACTGTCATCTGAGGAAGGTTTATGAAGGTTAGTGAAAATTAATATCTTTTGCTGGTTTATTCGCTAACGCTAACATGCCTATTGCTATCGCTAACGTGCCTTGATGAATGAATGCGGTTGTGTGGTAGGCTATTGTAGTAAGCTAATATAATGCTATATTGTGTTTTCGCTGTAAAACACATAAAAAAATCTGAAATATTGGCTGGATTCACAAGATGCTTGTCTTTCATTTGCTGTACACGATGCATTTTCCAGAAAAGTTTTATGATGAGTATTTAGGTATTCCACGTTGGTCTCTATAATTACTCTGGCTGCTTCGGTGCTATTTTTGACGGTAGCTGTGATGGTAGCTGCAATGTAAAACTGATTTATACCTCAAATATGCACATTTTTCGAACAAAACATAGATTTATTGTATAACATGTTATAAGACTGTCATCTGATGAAGTTGTTTCTTGGTTAGTTTGGTTGGTTCTTGGTTAGTTAGGTTGGCTTTGTGCATGCTACCTGTGCTGTGAAAAATGTCTGTCCTTCTTTGTATTTGGTGGTGAGCCAACATAAATATACGTGCTATTTTCGCTGTAAAACATTTTAAAAATCGGACATGTTGGCTGGATTGACAAGATGTGTACCTTTCATTTGCTGTATTGGACTTGTTAATGTGTGAAAGTTAAATATCTCTAAAAAATATATTTTGAATTTCGCGCTCTGCCTTTTCAGTGGAATGTGGGAGGAGTTACGCTGGCGGAACACTGGAGTAACACTGGGGTAAAGGTTAACATGATTTGTGAATACCTACCTCATCTCTGTACCCCACATGTACAATTATCTGTGAGGTCCCTCAGTCAAGCAGTGAATTTCAAACACAGATTCAACCACAAAGACCAGGGAGGTTTTCCAATGCCTCGCAAAGGGTAAAAATAAAAAAGCAGACAGTGAATAACCCTTTGAGCAAGTTATTCATTATACTTTGGATGGTGTATCAATACACCCAGACACTACAAAGATACAGGCATCCTTCCTAACTCAGTTGCTGGAGAGGAGGGAAACCACTCAGGGAATTCAGTATGAGGCCAATGGTGACTTTAAAACAGTTTGTTTAATGGCTGTGATAGGAGAAAACTGAGGATGGATCTACAATATTGTAGTTACTCTTTAATACCAATCTAAATAACAGTGATAAGGAAGCCTGAAGAGACTAAAAATATTCCAAAACAAAGGCACTAAAGCAATACTGCAAAAAATGTGGCATAGCAACTAACATTTTGTTATGTTTGGGGCAAATCCAATAAAACAAATTACTGAAAACCACTCCCCATATTTTTAAGCATAGTGATGGCTGCATCATGTTATGGGTATGCTAGTAATCATTATCAACTGGGGAGTTTCAGCATAAAAATTAAACGGAACGGATCTAAGCACCGGAAAAATTCTTGAGAAAAACCTGGTTCAGTCTGCTTTCCACCAAACCCTGGGAGATGAACTCACCTTTCAGTAGGACAATAACCTAAAACACAAGGCCAAATATACACTGGAGTTGCTTACCAAGAAGACAGTGAATGTTCTTGCATGGCCGAGTTACAGTTTTGACTTAAATCTGCTTAAAAATCTATGGCAAGACCTGAAAATGGTTGTCTAGCAATGATCAACAAAGTAATTGGACAGAACTTTAAGAAATTAAAAACATAACAGGCATATGTTGCACAATCCATGTGTGGAAAGCGCTGAGACTTACCCAGAAAGACTCGCTGCCAAAGGCGATTCTAACATGTATTGACTCAGGGTTAACTTCTTTCAGCTAGGGGCAGACTTTTTATGTTTGGAAAAATAACGTTCCCAAGGTAAACGGACTATTTCTCAGGTCCAGATGCTAGAATATGCATATAATTGACAGATTAGGATAGAAAACACTCTAAAGTTTCCAAAACTGTCAAAATATTGTCTGTGACTATAACAGAACTGATTTTTCAGGCAAAAACCAGAGGAAATCCAACCCGGAAGTGCCTTTTATTTGGAAAAATCCCTGTTCCGTTGCCTGCCCCTCCTCCATTTAAAGGGGTATCAACCAGATTCATTTCCCAATGGCTTCCTCAGGCTGTGACCAGGCTTGAGACATAGTTTCAAGCTTTTATTTTGAAAAAAAAAAATTGGCGATATTTTTCAAAACGCGTCAGGTGTCCTTTGATTAGTTCCTGCGCGCGAGAGATGTAGCTCAACATTTTATTTCTCTGTAGTATTGAATAGATTACCGTCCGGTTGAAATATGATCTATTATGTATGTTAAAAACAACCTGAGGATTGATTATAAAAAACGTTTGACATGTTTCTACGAACATTACGGATACTTTTTGGAATTTTCGTCTGCCTTTCAGGACCGGAACAAGCCTGTGGTTTTCTGAACATAACACGCAAACCAAATGGCGGTTTTTGGTTATAAAACTAATCTTTATCGAACAAAAATAACATTTATTGTGTAACTGGGAGTCTCGTGAGTGCAAACATCCGAAGATTATCAAAGGTAAGAGATTCATTTTATTGCTTTTCTGACCAAGCTAATTTGAGGCTAGCTGTTCTTACTGTTTTGTCTAGTGATTGATAAACTCAAACGCTTGGATTGCTTTCACTGTAAAGCATATTTTCAAAATCTGACACGATAGGTGGATTAACAACAAGCTAAGCTGTGTTTTGGTATATTTCACTTGTGATTTCATGATTATAAATATACATATATATTTTTGGGGCGCTCTGCAATTCAGCGGTTGTTTACGAAAATGATCCCGCTAAAGGGATCCGTGCGGCAAGAAGTTAAATACTTATTTAGTCAAGATAATTTGTAAAACATTATTATTTTTATTATTTTTTTTTACAAATGTGAGAACTTTTCTTTCACTTTGACGTTGAATAATTGTGTAGGTTGTTGCGAGAATTTAAAAAAAATCGATTTTAATCCCACTATGCTACAACAAAATGTGGAAAAGGGGGTGTGAATGCTTTCTGCACTTTAAAAGGCAGGGCAAAAAAGGCCTTATTTTTAACCAAATATTGCAATTGCGATTTAGATCAATATACTTAGGTGAACTGATGGAATCATGGAAATCGAATGATTATTCAAATTCTAAAGTTAAAATGTAATATTGGGCACTGAATAATAGTGTTGTTTGACGTGACAAGCAATGAAAAAGCCATGGAGGCGTTCATAGAATTAGGAATTACAATACTAATAGATTCTCAATGGAGGCGTTATTGCGACAGGGTAGGAACCAAATTGTTGGTCAGTGTTTCCCAGGGGAGTGGGACCCTATAATCTTTTGTTACATTAAAATGTTATCTTACTTCATGTAGTTAACATATTCATGCTTTGCCTATTCCTCTCTGATTTAGGCCTACACCAGAACAGGTATCAGGCTGTATTAGCTAGCTATGTTTTCGCTGACTCAGTACATTTCATCTAACTAGCAATTAGCGGCTAACGATTTATTGTAGCCACAACTTGCTAAGCAAAGACAAGCTGTTTGCAGACAGTAAGATACACAAACTAGGTGTCATTATAAATTGCATTTGTGGATTTATATTAAGAAGCGAAGTGGAAAGCAGCATCGTTGTCATCAACATATTTTTGCATCAGCGCATTGATCATGCAGACTGAAGAGTGAACAGTCAGCAAATGATCTCATGGTCGATCAACAACTGCACTCCTTGAGTGACAGGTGGCAGGGTTGGTGAGAGAGGGAGAGAGACGACTCAAGTAGTGGAGTAAACTATAAAAACAAAGTGGCGTATCACATTTAACAAACCAAACATTGAAATACCATTATAGAAAGTAAAGTAAACACCCAAACCAGTCGTGCATCAATACCAGTATACCGTACAGCCCTAGTATATTGGTCTCATTACGAAGGCTAACCTAAGTCTAGCCTATACAATAGTGCCAACTAACTGCATGGCATACTTCAAGGCAGGGTTTCCCAACTACACCTTTTGGTTTTTGCCCTAACACTACACAGCTGATTCAAATAATCAAAGCTTGATGAATCAGCTGTGTAGTGCCGGGGCAAAAACCAAAACGTGCACCCTGCTTCAAGGGATAGGCTTACTTCACCACCCACCCCTGTATAAAAAAATGACAGATGCATTCACATATACCTAAAAAACAGTCTCAAGTCAAACAGTGGGAAAGATGGGCACCATTTAATGAAATGGAATAATATGGTGCCACTGACAATCTTTCCAATTCAAATGGGACTGAGGCCTGCGGATTTCTCTGAACGCATATAGTGGGATCGACACAACAGACCCCTTTAAGTCTAAAACCTGCAGACAGACTGATATTTTGGGTTAACTATCCCTTTAAATCAACGGCATACGAGAGATGTGAAGTCAGTGTGTTACAGGCAGGGTGGTTGGGAGATATGGGCTCTCCTCAGCTGAGGCTTTACAACCACAACAGGAAGGAGACACACCACATCAAGTGAGCCGTTAATGAGCAGTATTGATGTAGCTATCTGAATAACTGAACACTAGTCAACTTTGTCCAATTCAAGAGAGTAGCCCGAGGTAGGCATTTTTCATTTCTAAGAAATCAAATTGGTTGTGTGCGTGCACACGTGTTTGTTTCCAGGCACAATCTTAATGGTTTCCCACCAAATGTGATTAAAAAGATATTGAATAAACATAAATATTTTCCGCAGGTACGGCAGCCACCCCAAAGAGCAGAGAAATGATGAACAGTGTTTTCATGCATGGGCAGGCAGCTCAGGAGGGTCAGGGCATAATAACATGTTTTCATGTTTAAACAAAAGGAGGAGTTGTTAAAGGCTCTCCCTTCAATGGCATTCAGACAATCTGTCAAATCCAGTTTTAATTAGAGACGTGTTTGGAATGGGAGATGAGATGGCCTGGCTGGAGTACGTGTTATTCTTCTGTGATCCTATTTTTAATTCATGTTCATTTGAGGGAAGAGGTTCAGCGCCAGGATTATTGATCAGTGTGTGACAGCGAGCAAACAAAATGAATTACAGTGTGTAAGTAATTTGTTCTTCCGTAATCATAGCTGTATTAAAACACAAGGCCAAAGAAAGCTCACAGAGCATTGCATGACGTGAAGTCGGCTGCAACACACAGTTGCACTGAACTGATAAGTACAATAAACACAATATAACAAATATGGTGGCAGATCCCCATGACAGGATGGCTGTGAGGTTTATGATGGAGAAGCTCCTGCCATTACCCATCGGAAGGCAGCGGAATAGAACGCAAATTAAACTAGTTGAAATAGTGGTGGGAAGTTGATAATGATACAGTCCTGCCTACAGGCAGGCAAACATGTATCACTCAAACTGCTGTTTAAGAGAGGAATGATGAAAGGCTTACACAATTGCAAACACACGTGCATTCCCACACTAGGGGACTTTATCACCAGGCCATTGTGACTGAAGGGGGCTTTATCACCAGGCACTGAAGGCAGGCTCTCAACGCGTCACACTGGCTTCTCCTGAAGCACGTCAGGGCAGCAGCAGCCCACTTTATAGAGCCATTCATTTGCTCACTCAATTACAGCTGACATTCTCCTGAAAAGGCTGATTGTGTCAAACTCGTCCAGGGAAAATGGTTTGACACCACTTTGCTTGACAACTGCTGCCAAGCGACAATAGCCCAATAAGAAAAGGTAACTTGAAAACTGTTGGAAATAACAAAAGGAGCTAGTCCAAGGCCCCTATTCCTTTGTTGAACACTGGTGGTGTGCAGGACCGTGCACAGACCTTTCAGGGGACAGGTGCTAAAAATAAAAAGCACCATATAAAAAATATATACTTTCAGAATTCATATGTAGAAATGTATAACATACTGTACAAACTGCTTCTGTGGCTAGTTATTTCTTAGCATCGGCATATTTATTAATGCAACACAATCACAAGCTAGTTCGTTACATTCGAGTCAGTTAGCAGACTTACAGGAGCAATTGGGGTTAAGGGGGTTGATCAAGGGCACAGACTGATTTTTCACCTAGTCTGCTCAGTGATTAGAACCAATGACCTTTCTGTTACTGTTACTGACCCAATGTTCTTAACCACTACCTGCCGCCCAGTGTGGCACAAAAACATGATTGACATGGGGAAAAGAGGGTAGGCTATCAGCTGAACATTGATGTTGATGACGATGAATGTAAATCTGCTAGTTAGCTAGACCTATAATAATTTTACTGTTTATGATTTATCTACAATGATGTTAAATAATATCTTCATATTGTAGCCTAATATTCCTAATATTCTAAGTCATGATATATGGTTGGCTGGCTAGTGGCTGGTGTGGATATTTTAGTATATGGTGGTTAGCTAGAGTCTGGATCCGTGGTTGGCAAAATGTCTGTGTGTGTGCGTGTGCGTGTGCGTGTGCGTGTGCGTGTGTGGTGGTTAAACTTACTCTTGAAAGTTGTAATAGTAGAATACACAAGGTGCAATTTCGCAAAATGGTTATTCCTCGACCTAATAAGGATCACGGTTTGAATTGAAAGTCTTTTCTCCCTGGCTTTGAACTGGTAAAGACTCACACTTGAGTGATCAAGCCTGGAGTCACTGTTAAATGTAGCCTATAGAATTAATCGATTTCATTAACACAGCTTATACTTCACAATTTTTTAGGGACACTAATGGTTCCAAGAAAATGCAGAGTAATGTATTAAAATAACTGATAAGGTGAAAAAAATATTCCTAAGAGCTTAACACACATTGTGAGATTGGTCAGCTAGTGAAATGAGGGATGCACGATATATCGGTGAACATATCGGAATCGGACGATATTAGCTAAAAATGCCAAAATCATCATCGGCCCGATGTCTAGTTTAATGCCTATATGCAAAACCGATGTCAAAGCTGACGTGCATACCTAGATAACGTAATGACCGCACGAAAAACACAGCGCTACACAGAACAAAATCTGAAATATACTAAGCGCAGACTTCCAACAACTAAACAAGTTCAAGTCGAGCAGTCATTTGAAAGAGTAAGAACATTTCAGCGAGACAACTCAAAAGGAAAAATCCATTAACGCCAAGATAACGGAATTAATTTCCCTTGACAATCGACCGTTCTGTCGTGGATGATGTAGGCTTTCGTCGACTGGTCGAGCCCCGGTACACACTACCAAGTAGGCGCTATTTTTCAGATGTTGCTCTACCAGAGTTACACAGTATTGTTGAAACTCACATCTATGAGTTACTTGCTATGTTACTGCCATTAGCTTCTCGGCTGACATTTGGACCAGCGATGTCAGCCCCATGAGCATGCTGAGTCTGACAGCAACAGTGGGTCGTTGAGGATTTCGTACTGAGGAAAGCCATATTGCATGCTCAAGAATGTGCTGGTTCTCATACCACTGCTGCCATTTCAATGGCTTTTGGGAACATGTTTGAAACATGAACACACTCCTAGCTACATTCGAACGGCCTCAAGAAATAAGCTAATCAACTGCGTATGTAGCAGACTGAATACCCTCTGTCATGGCATTGAAACGCCTGCTCAACAAAACCCCACTGTCTGTGTCGGCAGTTAAAACTTGCAAAAGTACTCGAGGCTGTGAACAAGCGATTCGTGGCATTCTCTCTGAGCCTCTTTCCTGTGTTGCCACCATGCTTGATGCTAGGTACAAGGACCACTACTTCGACGCAGACAAGTAACAGGATTTATGTGAAATGTTACAGACACAGCTGGACAAGATGGAAACGGACACAGTGACAGTGCGCACCGAGGAAGAGAGGCCACAGACAGACAGAGCTGAAACTTCACTGCTTGACAATGTATGATGAAATCCTGGTTGAGACTGAACAAATGAACAATGAAACAGCACAGCAAGTAAGTGAAAGATAGATTTTGATTATGTTTTACTGGTAAAGGGGACATACGTAAATGCCAACAAAATAACTTTTGTCAGTGTGTGTGTGTGTTTTAACTATTTAAACTGCACTAGAACGCTAAAAGGCAGCTACAATTGTAAATATAGGTATAGTTTTTTTGGCAAGGAAAATATTGGATATCGGTATGTCATATCGGTGCATCACTAAGTGAAACCACCAGGCATTCAAAGTGTATCTAACCTCATCTCACGACACAGTTGGACAAACATATGCCAGCAGTTCCAAAGTAACCTATAAGCAGTATTCATTTCAAACTCGCTGCCCGGCGCAGGTGGGAAGCTGGTGCATGCGATGAGGACAAGTGCGTGGTGGCAGAAGGGAGGGGACTTTTATCAAGATTAATGAGTTCATGAGAACGTATCTAGTTTGACAGGCAATGTTGCATTTCAAATTGAGAAGAGACTAAAAATAAAATGTTAAAAGTAATTAGTTTATAAAAACGGCACCAATCAAAAGGGCACTTCTTGCATAGGAGGGCAGATGCTCCGGCACCCCTTTAATATTTTTATTTTTTATTTCACCTATTAGAAGATGTATGTGCAAGTATAGATACTGGGGTGCAAAGGAGCAAAATAAATAGATAAATAAATATAGTATGGGGATGAGGTAGTCGGATGGGCTATTTACAGATGGACTATGTACAGGTGCATTGATCTGTGAGCTGCTCTGACACATGGTGCTTAAAGTTAGTGAGGGAGATATGAGTCTCCAGCTTAAGTGATTTTTGCAGTTTGTCCCAGTCATTGGCAGCAGAGAACTGGAAGGAAAGGTGGCCAAATGAGGAATTGGCTTTGGGGTTGACCAGAGAAATATACCTGCTGGAGCACTTGCTACAGGTGGGTGTTGCTATCGTGACAAGTGAGCTGAGATAAGGCGGGGCTTTACCTAGCAAAGACTTGTAGAGGACCTGGAGCCAGTGGGTTTGGCGACGAGTATGAAGCGAGGGCCAGCCAACGAGAGCGTACAGGTCACAATGGTGGGTAGTGTATGGGGCTTTGGTGACAAAACAGATGGCACTGTGATCGACTGCATCCAATTTTTTGAGTAGAGTGTTGGAGGCTATTTTGTAAATGACATCGCCAAAGTCGAGGATCGGTAGGATGATCAGTTTTACGAGGGTATGTTTGGCAGCATGAGTGAAGGCTGCTTTGTTGCAAAATAGGAAGCCGATTCTAGATTTAATTTTGGATTGGAGATGCTTAATGTGAGTCTGGAAGGAGAGTTTACAGTCTAACCGGACACCTAGGTATTTGTAGTTGTCCACATATTCTAAGTCAGAACCGTCCAGAGTAGTGATGCTGGACGGGTGGGCAGGGGCGAAATAACCGGTTTGTGTCTCTTTTCTGGTGGATAATCATTAAGACTCGAAACATGGCTGCCTATAAGTTTCTGCTTTATCCAACCACTGTCGTTGTCTTGAATATTGAATGTGGAACTGAAAAGGTGCCGGCAGCAGAGTTGCACCAGGCCTCCTTTACTTCCTACTTAATTTGGGAGTTAAGTCCCGTGGGCAGCACCAAGACATCAGTGGAGGCTGCTGAGGGGAGGATGGCTTATAATATTGGAAACCATGTGTTTGATACCATTCCACTGCTTCCACTCCAGCCTTTACCACAAGCCTGTCCTCCCCAATTAAGGTGCCACCAGCCTCCTGTGCTAGGCATAGGCCTACATTGAAGAGTTATGTGACAGACAGTCACATTACCTGAAACTGAAGGAACTAACAGCCTGTCGGGATAAAGAGCAAGTAAACAACGAAAAGAAGCTGGGAGCTGGCGGTTGTCTCTCAGTAATCTAGCTACTAAAATGACACAGCACGCCAGGCAGTCCGTCCAGCCCTGACCCTGCCATAAGCATCGTTTTTATGATTTCTGGAAGATCAACGTTTTTGGACTCATTCAGAAGGTTTTATCTGATTAAGTATAAGATGCAAATAATTGTAAATTAATGTTTAAAGTTCCAGTGTGGGCTTCAAGAGGAGTTGTCTGGCCTGCACAGATCATCAAAGTTTAAACATGGAAGCTTCTGGACATGTTCAGAGTAGCATGCCACAAAATCAATTGAATATGTGCAAAGTATCAAATCACTATGCAACTAGCTACCACCTAAACGTGTGCACAGAATCTAATGTTACCAGTCCTCTCAGCCATATAAATGAATAGCTAATGCTCTGCTCTCAGCTGTGTAGGCAAATAAATAAAAAAGCTGTGTAGGCATGTTATAGTGGTTGTCATAGCAATCAAATATGGAGGAAACGTTAGCTAACTAACAAAGCCCAATACAATAAACCCAACTAGCTATGTAGCTTGCATGTTAGCTTGTTGACACTGGCTGTATAGGCTAGTGCTATACTCACTTGTTCCTTAGCACCTGCCAGGCAGCCTCGATGTCCGCATACAGGTTCTTTTCTGACGGTTTCCCGCTGCTGACACCGTAGCCCGAATAATCATACGAGAAGACGTTGCAGTTTATCCTCGAACCGAGGCCGATGTAGAAACTGCACATTTGGCCTAAGTCCACTGCGTTACCGTGGGAAAAGAGCAACGTGTACCGGCTGTTGGGTGCGCATCGTACAAACATGCAACCCAGCCGGTTTCCCCGACTGGTTCTGGTGTTGAACACCTCGACAGCGTCCAGTTCGCGTTGGGAGTACTGCCAGTCTGCTCGCTCGGATAGATGCAGGCTACTCGTCCCGTTAGCATCGGTATGTACGGAGTACGTGGGTTCGGGAGGGAGAAAGGCTAGTTTGGATGCGATGCGACTGGGACAGGGCGGGCAACAGAATAGCCAGCATAGTTCGCCGAGGGAAAAACCATTCATCCTTGGGCCTTGTTCGGGCATTGAGGCTCGATAGACGCTTTTTCTTTGTAACACCAGCAAATGTATCCAGCTATGTTTTTTTTTATCTAGCTGGTAACAAAATATCAATAAAACACTTCGTAAGGAGCTAAACTAGCTAGCCACCTAGTACTAGCTAGGCTAGTAGCTGGCTAACTGGTTTCTCCTTTGTATAGCTTGGTAGCTAACGTGATTTACAAAACTCAGAAAGTCGTTAACATAGTTAACGATTTTTTTGTGTCTACAGAAGCGATATAACTTGCTTGTTATCATACAATTTCAAAACGTTGGTCGAATAATTAAGCTTATGTCAAACGTAAACGTCGAGTTAGCAGGCTAATATAATGTATGCAGCCATATCTTTCAGCAGTAACGCCAAATATAAGATTTCCGGTCGAACCGGATATCCTTTCGCACTTTTTCGTCAAAATCATGTTGATGACAGACGTAGTAGCAATAATATGCATATTATGCAGTCACTTACTTGATAGTAGGCTATTATTGAAATATGAGTGTTTTCTCTAATGCATATGCAATCATGCAACAGCTTTGTTCATGCTAGCTACATCAATAGTTTGCCTGAAACCACAGTTTGAATGGAAAGAGTGTTGCTTTTCTGTAATTGCATCTGAATAAATGCACATTAGTTGTAGATCCATTGGGTTGAAAACAAACATGCAAATTGCTGTGAAAAGAAAACGGACAGTTCAAGGACCAGAAATTTAAATAGGTTTAGAATATTCATTGAGAAAATGGAATGCATGTGAGAATGATAGGTGGCGGTATATGCACCTGTCAGTTTGGTTGTGATCACCCACCCCCAAATGTTGCTTAATGCTCAGCACTAAAGGCTAGTAAATGTCTGACATACACATTCGAGGTCGGAAAGGGCAGCTAGTAGTGTGGACGAAATGGAGAAAAAGTTGGTGAAGCAACCATATGGGTGTCAGTTCTGATGTTATGGAGCGGGAGGATAAGGGTCAATGACCAGAATGGTCGGTAGTGGAAAGACATATGTTACCTTCCCCAGTTTCTGTGTTTTGGATTTGTATGTGTTTGTATGTGTATATTTCAGGAAGGCTTCCTGGATTTTAAGCAGCTGATTGGTTGGCCCCATCGATGATTGGAGCTCTGAACCCTCCCTCTCGTCAGGGGAAACAGCTGTTTTCAATTACCAACTCCTTCTCCAGCTGGATAAAAGCCAGTGTTCCTTTATCAAAAAGAAGCTCCCTTCTTTGATGTTCTGTGTTGGTTGTGTCCCAGTGACAGTTTTGTTGAAGGTATTTTGTAGCTGTAGGACTTAGTGTTTTTTTTGTGGTTTTAATCCCTATAGGACTGTGTTTTTGATTATTGACATTTTTCACTTTATGTTAGTAATTATTCTGTGTTTGTTCCCAGGGGGGAAGAAGGCATCTTGGGAGTGCTTAGGCAAGAGGCCTGCAGGCATACATAACCTGTACTATTTACTGTCTATGCACACGAGGTAAGACATTGGCAGACCACCCCCTGTATTTTGGTTAGCATGCCAGGAGGTGCTAAAAGGTTAGGAAACTAGTGGGTAGGTAGGAGAGGGAACTCTTAACTTTTACTTTCTTTGCTTTGGTTCTGTCTAGCCCCTTTCCCCCCCACATTATTGTGTTAATGAAATAAATTCCCTGTAAATGATCATATTCTCTGCCTTTGTCATCCTTATCTGCACCTACAATCCCATACTACTTTCACTCCATGGGGAGTTGAGATGTAGCAGGGTTATGTGTTCCCTCCAAGAGGTGTACGTAACAACATAGGAAGAAGACAGATCGTGATACAGAATGCATTGGAGTATCTAGTAAAGAGGGCCAAAGTAGAAAGCAAGAGTGGTGATGGTGTTTGATAAGACTACAGGGCCTTACACCCTATCCAACTAACTAATGCCATAGAGAAAGGGGTAGGTGAAGTGAAATTATCTTGGTTCATTGGAAATGGTAGATTGTTTATATTGTGTGGTAACCAGGCTCAGCAAGAGAAGATTCTGAAAATGGGAAAGCTTAATGAGAAGATTAAAAGACCTGGTGCTTATGATAGGCTGAGTCATCACCGGGGTCTCAATATCTTGCCTATTGGCCTGGACCCCTTATTGTCGACACGACGCCTCGCCGATCCATCACGACTGGTCTGCCGACGTAATCGTCTGATTGTGGTTTCAACAGGCCTTTCCGTTGCGATGTCGCCTGTTGCCGTTGCGATCTCCTGGCCCGCTAGCTTTCTTAACGCCGTGTCTCCCGCTTGCCTAGCATAGTAGCGACTACCGAACGGCTCCCTGACTCTCCTATTGCTGCTCATTAGCCCTTATGATCACTCGGCTACACAGCTGATACCTGCTGGACTGTTCATTAACACTACCTCTTTTTGTTTCTGTCAGCCCCAGCCTTGAACTTGTGTGTACCTAACTGACCCCCTTTGCCCATTCATTGCCATTTAGCTGTTGTCCTAGCTCTCCCTACCAATACCTGTGATTGCTTTATGCCTCTGTCAATATGCCTTGTCTGCTGCTGTTTCGGTTAGTTTTATTTCACTGTAGAGCCCCCAGTACCGCTCAACATGCCTTAGATAGCTCTTTTGTCCCACGCATGCGGAGACCTCACCTGGCTTAACTGGTGCCCCCAGAGACGCAACCTCGTCACTCAATGCCGAGGTTTATCTCCACTGTACTCACATCCTACCATACCCTTGTCTGTACACTATGCCCTTAATCTATTCCACCACGCCCAGAAATGTCCTTTCATTCTCTGTTCCCAAAGCACTAGATGACCAGTTCTTATAGCCTTTAGCCGCACCCTTATCCTACTCCTCTGTTCCTCTGGTGATGTAGAGGTTAACCCAGGCCCTGTAGCCTCCAGTACTACACCTACTCCCCAGGTCACTCATTTGTTGAATTCTGTAACTGTAAAAGCCTTGGTTTCAAGCATGTTAACATCAAGTCTCCTCCATAAGTTTGTTATTGTCACTGCTTTAGCCAACCCTGATGTCCTAGCCATGTCTGAATCCTGGCTTAGGAAGGCCACCAAAAATTCTGACATTTCCATCCCCAACTACATTTCCTGTCAAGATAGAAATGGCAAAGGGGTGGAGTTGCAATCTACTGCAGAGAGAGCCTGAAGAGTTCTGTCATACTGTCCACGTCTGTGCCCAAACAGTTATTTCCAGAAGTCTCTCACTGTTGCCGCTTGTTATAGACCACCCCACAGCTGTGCCCTGGACACCGTATGTGAATTGATTGCCCCCATCTATCTTCAGAGTTCGTACTGTTAGGTGACCTAAACTGGAATATGCGTAACACCCAGGCAGTCCTACAATCTTAACTAGATGCCCTCAATCTCACACAAATGATCAAGGAACCTATCAGGTACAACCCTAAATCCGTAAACATGGGCACCCTCATAGATATCATCATGACCAACTTGCCCTCCAAATACACCTCTGTCTTCAACCAGGATCTCAGCGATCACTGCCTCATTGCCTGTGTCCGTAATGGGTCCGCGGTCAAACGACCACCACTCATTACTGTCAAATGCTCTCTAAAACACTTCAGCGAGCAGGACATTCTAATCGACCTGTTCCGGGTATCCTGGAAGGATATTGACATCATCGTGTCAGTAGAGGATGCCGGGTTGTTCATTAAAAGTGCTTTCCTCACCATCTTAATTAAAGAAGCATGCCCCATTCAAAAAATGTAGAACCAGGAACAGATACAGCCCCCCTGGTTCACTCCTGACTTGACTGCCCTAGACCAGCACAAAAACATTTTGTGGTGTACTGCATTAGCATCGAATAACCCCGCGATATGCAGCTTTTCAGGGAAGACAGAAACCAATATACAATTAGGAAAGCAAATGCAAGCTTTTTCAAACAGACATTTGCATCCTGTAGCACAAACTCAAAGTTCTGGGACACAAGTCCATGGAGAATAAGAGCACCTCCTCCCAGCTGCCCACTGCACTGAGGCTAGGAAACACTGTCACCACTGATAAATCCACGATAATTGAGAATTTCAATAAGCATTTTTCTACGGCTGGCCATGCTTTTCACCTGGCCACCCCTACCCTGGCCAACAGCCCTGCACACCCCGCAGCAACTAGCCCAAGCCGCCCCCCTGCTTCTCCTTCACCCAAATCCAGATGGCTGATGTTCTGAAAGAGCTGCAAAATCTGGACCCTTACAAATCAGCTGGGCTAGACAATCTGGACTCGCTATTTCTAAAATTATCCACCACAATTGTTGCTACCCCTATTACTAGCCTGTTCAACATCTCTTTTGTATTTTCTGAGATCCCTAAAGATTGGAAAGCTGCCGCGGTCATCCCCTCTTCAACGGGGGAGACACTCTAGACCCAAACTGTTAGAGACCTGTATCCATCCTACCCTGTCTTTCTAAAGTCTTTGAAAGCCAAGTTATCAAACAGATTACCAACCATTTTGAATCCTACCGTACCTTCTCCGCTATGTAGTCTGGTTTCCGAGCTGGTCATGGGTGAACCTCAGCCACGCTCAAGGACCTAAATGATATCATAACCTCCATCAATAAAAGACAGTACTGTGCAGCCGTCTTCATCGGCATGGCCAAGGCTTTCGACTCTGTCAATCACCACATTCTTATCGGCAGACTCAACAGCCTTGGTTTCTCAAATGACTGCCTCACCTCGTTCACCAACTACTTCTCTGATAGAGTTCAGTGTGTCAAATTGGAGGGCCTGTTGTCCGGACCTCTGGCAGTCTATGGGGGGGCCACAGGTTTCAATTGTCAGGCCAACTCTCTTCTCTGTATACATCAATAATGCCGCTCTTGCTACTGGTGATTCTCTGATCCACCTCTACGCAGACGGCACCATTCTGTATACATCTGGTCCCTCTTTGGACACTGTGTTAACAAACCTCCAAACGAGCTTCAATGCCATACAACACTCCTTCCGTGGCCTCCAACTGCTCTTAAATGCAAGTAAAACTAAATGCATGCTCTTCAACCGATTGCTGCCCGGACCCGCCCGCCAGACTAGCATCACTACTCTGGACGGTTCTGACTTAATATGTGAACAACTACAAATACCTAGGTGTCTGGTTAAACTGTAAACTCTCCTTCCAGACTCATATTAAGCATCTCCAGAACAAAATTAAATCTAGAATCGGCTTCCTATTTTGCAACAAAGCCTCCTTCACTCATGCTGCCAAACATACCCTCGTAAAACTGACTATCCTACCGATCCTTGACTTTGGCGATGTAAATTACAAAATAGCCTCCAACACACTACTCAGCAAAGTGGATTTAGTCTATCACAGTGCCATCTGTTTTGTCACCAAAGCCCCATATACTACCCACCACTGCGACCTGTATGCTCTCGTTGGCTGGCCCTCGCTACATATCCGTCGTCAAACCCACTGGCTCCAGGTCATCTATAAGTCTTTGCTAGGTAAAGCCCCGCCTTATCTCAGCTCACTGGTAATCATAGCAAAACCCACCCGTAGCACGCGCTCCAACAGGTATATTTCTCTGGTTATCTCCAAAGCCAACACCTCCTTTGGCTGCCTTTCCTTCCAGTTCTCTGCTGCCAATGACTGGAACGAATTGCAAAAGTCATTGAAGCTGGAGACTTATATCTCCCTCACTAACTATAAGCATCAGCTGTCAGAGCAACTTATCGATCACTGCACCTGTACACAGCCCATCTATAAATAGCCCACCCAACTACCTCATCCCCACATTGTTATTTTTTATATTTTGCACCCCAGTATCTATACTTGCACATCTGCACATCAATCACTCCAGTGTTAATGCTAAATTGTAATTATTTTGCCACTATGGCCTATTTATTGCCTTTCTACATTTGCGCACGCTGTATATAGATTTTTCTATTGTGTTATTGACTGTATGTTTGTCTATCCCATGTCTAACTCTGTTGTTTATGTCACTCTGCTTTGCTTTATCTTGGCCAGGTCGCAGTTGTATATGAGAACTTGATCTCAACTGGCTTACCTGGTTAAATAAAGGTAAAAAATAATAATAAATCTGCCACAGATATTAAAGAAAATGTGAAGGGGGACAGAGTGATTGAGGCCAAAAAGTTGATCAGTAGGAAAGAGGGTCAAATAAGTGAAGCTTATTAGTGATGCTGAGGTTTGAGAAAGTCTTGCTGGGAAAAGTACAGATAGGATTCCTTAGTTTCAATGTTAGAGAATTTGTCACATATGCACTGCAGTGTTTTAAGTGTCAAATAATAGGACATGTTCTGCTCAGGGTTGTTCAGGGTAAAGGAAAGAAAAGATGTGCCAAGTGTGGAGGGGGTGTGATTATGGTGAATGTGGAAGCAATGTGAAGGTTAAGTGCTGTAATTGTGGGGGAGAACACAGTGCAGCATTTGGTGGATGCCAGGTGTAGAGAGGCTCAGAGATATAGGATCATTCATGATGTATCATGTGCAGAGGCCGTAAAACAGATTGGTAGAACTACAGTGGACTCATTGAGCTTACATGGATGTACCTGTAGTAGGTGGACCTACTGTCAGACTGATTAAGTTTACATGGATGTACTTGTAGTAAATGGACCTAGTGTCAGATTGGAGTTTACATTGATGTACTTGTAGTAAGTGGACCTACTGTAGAGGCTGGTGCTTCAAGTGGTCTTGGCATGGTTTCAAGGCCTGTTCAGTAATGTTGTCCTCATGAATGTGCGGTGTCAAAGGACACTTTGATAATTAATAAAGTTGACTTCATAGCTTTTATTGGTAAGGTTATCAATACGACTCAGGTTGTGGAAGGCAAAAATGCCAGGTTGAATGCTATTGTGGAGACAGGAAAATAGATATTGGAGGTAACATGTTACTGTTCAAATGCTGAACAATTCTAAGGGTGGAGTGTTTCAGCATGACAAAGATACTTTTTAATGGGGTTGGGGAGGGTGTGGTCGAAGTTAAGTATTTATTTGGTTCTGAATTTTATGTTCATGTTGGTACAGAATTGGGCAGCTCATGATTGATCGGTGGACTCTGTAGTGTGGCTTGGAGTCTAAGTTAGACACCGTCGTTAGGTTGCTGTGGTGATGGCAATCCGGAGATCTGTGGAAGAACCTAAGAGATACTAGCTAGAAGGTGGAGATGGGATGCACAACTTGATAAGGCTAGTAACTTGACATGCACTACAGAGCAAAGAGGAGGAATGTTAGTTTGGTCAGGTTTAGGTAGGGAGGCAGTGGTGATTAAGGTGAGTGCAGACAGGTGTGGAGGCTGATTGGCAATTAGTAGCAGCTGGTGCTTGTTGAGGAGCTGCGGTCAAGACAACTACTTAAAATGTTGCAAACAGGCGTGGAGGCTGATTGGCAATTAGTAGCAGCTGGTGCTTGTTGAGTTGCTAGGGATCTGTGTATAAGGCAACTAGTTAAAGTGTTGCATTCAAGTCTAGTCCTCTCACCTGTTAATTCTTAACACAAGTATTCCTGGTAAGTGGAAATGTGAATTAGCATGAAAGCATATTTGAATACCATAGAGCACAGGTGTCAAACTCATTCCACGGAGGGCTGAGTGTCTGCGGGTTTTCGCTCCTCCCTTGTACTTGATTGATGAATTAAGGTCATTAATTAGTAAGGAACTCCCTACACCTGGTTGTCTAAGGCTTCATTGAAAGGGAAAAACCCAAATCCTGCAGACACCAGGCCCTGCATGGAATGAGTTTGACACCCCTGCCATAGAGGTTGCAACTTGCATCCTTTTCTTGTATGTGTGTTGGGAGTGGTGTTTCTGCAGTATCATAGAATCCCTCTGGTGGGGATCCACCAACGTTACACAAACACACAGTTGTACTCTCTCAAACACACATTACAATCTCAAACACTCACTCGGACACACTGCCATAATCAGTAATAACCATATGGAGTCGAGACTGGGCTGGATTTATCATAGCTAGAAGGATGAAGCACATGACCAGATAGACTAATGTGCTTAAAGCTGGCAGGGTGCAGAGAGACGTGGCCTGGGACTTGTCTGAAAACCACTCGGCTGCCTGGGAAATTAAGTGGAGTATAAAGTGCCGATTGCTCCAACCCATCTGTTTAATATTCAGAGGAGATAAGCATAACTTCAATTCCCATGTAGAGCCCCATGCAGCTGTAAAGTGGAGGCATGTGCCCATCACAGGGGGTTGGTGGCACCTTAATTGGGGAGGATGGGCTTGTGGTAATAGCTGGTATCAAACACATGGTTTCCATGTGTTTGATGCCATTATGAGCCGTCCTCCCCTCAGCAGCCTCCACTGATACCCATATGCACCATATAAATAACATGTTAGTGTGTTCTCTAGTCTAGGCATTTACCAGTCACTCACATGTTAGTGTGTTCTGTAGTCTAGGCATCTACCAGTCACTCACATGTTAGTGTGTTCTGTAGTCTAGGCATCTACCAGTCACCACATGTTACAGTGTGTTCTGTAGTCTAGGCATCTGCCAGTCACTCACATGTTACAGTGTGTTCTGTAGTCTAGGCATCTACCAGTCACTCACATGTTACAGTGTGTTCTGTAGTCTAGGCATCTACCAGTCACTCACATGTTACAGTGTGTTCTGTAGTCTAGGCATCTACCAGTCACTCACATGTTACAGTGTGTTCTGTAGTCTAGGCATCTACCAGTCACTCACATGTTACAGTGTGTTCTGTATTCTAGGCATCTACCAGTCACTCACATGTTAGTGTGTTCTGTAGTCTAGGCATCTACCAGTCACTCACATGTTAGTGTGTTCTGTAGTCTAGGCATCTACCAGTCACTCACATGTTACAGTGTGTTCTGTATTCTAGGCATCTGCCAGTCACTCACATGTTACAGTGTGTTCTGTGGTCTAGGCATCTACCAGTCACTCACATGTTAGTGTGTTCTGTAGTCTAGGCATCTACCAGTCACTCACATGTTAGTGTGTTCTGTAGTCTAGGCATCTACCAGTCACTCACATGTTAGTGTGTTCTGTGGTCTAGGCATCTACCAGTCACTCACATGTTAGTGTGTTCTGTAGTCTAGGCATCTACCAGTCAGTCACATGTTACAGTGTGTTCTGTATTCTAGGCATCTGCCAGTCACTCACATGTTAGTGTGTTCTGTAGTCTAGGCATCTACCAGTCAGTCACATGTTACAGTGTGTTCTGTATTCTAGGCATCTGCCAGTCACTCACATGTTACAGTGTGTTCTGTATTCTAGGCATCTGCCAGTCACTCACATGTTACAGTGTGTTCTGTAGTCTAGGCATCTACCAGTCAGTCACATGTTACAGTGTGTTCTGTATTCTAGGCATCTGCCAGTCACTCACATGTTACAGTGTGTTCTGTAGTCTAGGCATCTACCAGTCACTCACATGTTAGTGTGTTCTGTAGTCTAGGCATCTACCAGTCACTCACATGTTACAGTGTGTTCTGTAGTCTAGGCATCTACCAGTCACTCAGTCATGCACATGTTAGAAGAGAAGAATCCTAGAATGTCATGAACCTACTCTCCTCGTCATCATCTGCTCTTCATCATCCCTAGGTAGGTATGCACAACGCACACACCTCTTTCATCCTCTGCACTATGTTCCTCTTGTTTGTATACGTTGAAGCGCATTCTCAAATGAATGAAAGGAGACAGACAGGGATCATTTTAACTGCATCAAATGTCTAGTTGTCCAATCGAAGCAGATCTTTAACCTCAGACAGTGGCAATACACATCATCATCATCCTGGGATGAAAGATGAACCAGAGAAATGAATGTCAGATTAAACCCTGATCATCTTGCAGGCACGTTGCTCTGAGTCCTAGTAGTTATCAGATGTTGTGTCAGTGTGCTATGATAGGCTAAACACAAACTGTGGGAGAAATTAGCAATGGCCAGATTGGCCACCATGTCCCTTGTTTCATATCATGTAACACGATCTGGGCCCTGAGCAAAGTGCATGTCACACACAGCACTTGAGCAAAAGCACTAGTAAGACATTTGAACAAGTTCACACATTTCAAGTTTACAAAAGCCTCATTAGCAAAGCCATTAGATATTAAACATTTAGTTTAATACGTGCTAGTAATGCCGGGTTTAAAGCAAAAATCAGCAGTGTAAACAATAAAGCATTTTCCCCACCCCTGTTTTGTTAAAAAGATGAGGGTTAGGGCTGGAGAAATGGAACCACTCTCAGATTCATAGACAGAGCTATGGATGCAAGGACTGACGATCCATAATATCAAAATGATAGGCTATATGGTGTTTTTACATTTACTTTGTTTTTCAAACATTGGAGTGAAACAAGCTTATATTCTGGGTTCTGATGGGGTATGACAGTTGAACTAAGTTCATGAGGCATAAGTTATATTCTTCAAGAATCAATGGGTACATTGCATCGCTTCAGAAGTCCAAAAATGTATGAAGCAACTGTAGAGTTCCTTTTCTTAGGACATTTTATTATGAAAATCAGCTGATCAAATGCTTTAGAACAGTGTTTCTGAACTCCAGTCCTCGAGTTCCCCCAACAGTACACATTTGTACTGTAGCCCCGGACAAGCACACCCGATTCAACCCATCAACTAATCATTAAGCCATCAGTGAGTTGAATGAGGAGTGTTTGTCCGGGGCTACAATGAAAATGTGTACTGGTGGGCGGCAAGTTGGTTCAGTTGCACAAGCTGCCCTCTAGTTGTGAAATTCTGCCCTTAGGACAGAACAAGGGTTTGTCTATCCCAAGACAAGTAAGATACAAAGACAGCCTGCTGATCATTGCCTCTACCCAACTAGGAAGATCATGGCATGGCTTCCCCTCCATATGATTTGTTTGCAGAGTAGTATGAGACTGATCTTAGGCCAGTTTTGAGTGTCCCCTTAGTGGTTAAGGGATGGATGTCGAGAGGGGTAAGCTGATCCTAGATCAGTGCCAAAGGGCAACTTTTTAACCTGGAGTGAATGTTTGTTTAAATAGATCTGATTCCAGCTATGAGAGAGAGCGGTTTAGATCTGTCTCTCTGAGGCAGATGAGTATGGAGGGTTGGGTTAAAGTCCGGTCACAAGCAGGGACAACAATCACCGTCTTGAATTTCTGCTATAACAGACCTCTTGCGGCCAAGCTGTCTGCACAATAATCCATCCCATGTTTTGACACATTGCAGTATTTTTATTCTGATGGTATCTCATGTCCATATACTCAGCTGTGCCTGTGGTAGACGTGAGAAGAAGAGAACTCTACATTTGAAACAGTAAGTGTAATCAAACGAAGCAGAATGTATTTTTAAAGGAACACATTCTTTCATAAGATCCTTTATTTTGGAAGTCTAGAGGCTACTCTGATTGGTGCTAAGGCCTGTACTTACACCAATTCACCACTCACACCCCAGCCCAAAGGATTTGGTAACAGTCACCCAGACACACAATCACTGCAAATGCATATCAACACATGGTGCTAAAATGGCTGTCTGACTTTCAGTCTTAAACAAAGGACTTTTTAAGAGTGTCATCCTTATGACAGCAATATCTGGAAGAGTTCTCAACTTTAAACAAACATTATTTTCATGCTAGACCTACAATGTGTACCACTAAAATGTGTACAGCGCCATATCTATTAAATCGACTAGACAAATACTAGACTGCAACAACAAGACTTTGTTCTTACGCCAAACAACTTTAAAGTAGGTTTTTATGTGGGGTTTTATGTGAGGTTGACTAGTTCATCATTTCGTACCGCCACCTCGTTAAATCCATTACAGGTTTAATGGAGGTGAGGGAGCAAGTGCCCAGAGAAAAAGAGATGGGTGGGGAGTGAGAGGCCAGAGACATGAGAGAGAATGAGAAAGATGTCAAAAATAGGGAGAGAGAGACAAAGGAAGAGACATACTGTGGAGAGTGATAAAGAGACTATCATAACTAGTGATGTAGTGCTAATAAAAGGTGGGAAAACGCTGGTCAGGGTGAGTAAAGTAAAGCTCCCTATACTTCGCTATACTTTGCACTTTTCTGCAAAAGGTGGGTTAACCATACGCACAAAATAAAAAGGTGGGCTCGTTTAAGTGTGTTTACCTTCCACTGGTCATAACCAGCTGTGTGTCATAACATGTCATAGCCAGCTGTGTCATAACCAGCTGTGTGTCATAACATGTCATAGCCAGCTGTGTCATAACATGTCATAACCAGCTGTGTGTCATAACCAGGTGTGTGTCATAACATGTCATAGCCAGCTGTGTCATAACATGTCATAACCAGCTATATGTCATAACATGTCATAACCAGCTGTGTGTCATAACCAGCTAAATGTCATAACCAGCTGTGTGTCATAACCAGCTATATGTCATAACGTGTCATAACCAGCTGTGTGTCATAACATGTTATAACCAGCTGTGTTTCATAACATGTTATAACCAGCTGTGTTTCATAACATGTTATAACCAGCTGTGTTTCATAACATGTTATAACCAGCTGTGTTTCATAACATGTCATAAGCAGCTGTGTTTCATAACATGTCATAACCATCTGTGTTTCATAACATGTCATAACCAGCTGTTTCATAATATGTCATAACCAACAGTTTCATAACATGTCATAACCGGCTGTGTCATAACCATAGCTTGTTCTTTCAGAGGGCACAATGAAGATATGACGCCTTTAGAGTCACACTAGCCATCTTCCCGCTTTGTGCATCAGCACTCCCATCCCGTACCTCTTCTCTCTGCCAACTCTATCAGCATCTACTTCCTGTATGTGTTTGCTCCCCTCCCTCTCCCTGTCATGCCTATCGTCTGCCAGGGGGAAATCCCTGCCCAAAAACTAAACTCCAATTTCCGGTTCACTCAATGCTGGGGACCGTAAATCCTTTCATTGCCATATCCTAGATTGCAACCCAAATGGCACCCTATTCCCTATATAGTGCACTACTTTTGACAAGGGCTGGTCAGCTGTGTTTCATAACAGTGCACTATATAGGGAATAGGGTGCCATTTGGGACGTAACCCTCTTGTATTAGCATAACAAGACAGTAGCCGACGCACCCAGATGGTGCAATAAAAAGGGCTTTGAGCAAACAGGGAGAAGTCACCGGGTAGCTTACGTTCGCAATTGACCAGGACTCTCCCAAGGCTTTTGTTCAGGCAACGTCAAAGACACTAATATAACCTGGTTCCTTCACCATAGCCACACAGTATTCACATCAACAATGGAGGGAGCCAATTGAGCTGATTACTCAACAGTACCTGACTCCTTCTGGGAAGAGAAGTGTTTTCAGGCACACACACATACAGATCATACAAACATTCAGACGCACACACACACGCTCCACAATCACATCACTACCAACCACTGAGGGACTTCATCTAAAATCCTCAGAGTTAAATAACAGTGTTGATTTCAGCTAGAGAGAGGAAACATCCATTCTGCGGCACTTAACGATCAAAGGGACCAAGACAAATGATACTTTACCCACTGGGGAGATGGAGAAGAGATGTTTTACGGCTATGATCACCCCCCGGAACAACAACAATCTGAGGTCATCAGACTGCAGTCTACAGCTATGCTAGCGCAACAACAGTACTGAATGTGACGTTCTTGCCCCGATAATAGACTTCCATGATCAAAGCCCTCATTCCCACAGAAGAGCAAAGACACACTCAATGACACCTAGACAAGCAGCCAAAGTCCATTGTTTTTTGATCTGAGATGTCTTGCAGGGGGGTGGATTTGGGCGCCAGCATCTGCACTTAGATCGAGACGGATTCATTTTCTGTAGGAATGATGCCTTAATGGGCCTATGGGAGTCCATTCTCAGGCAAGCTGCACGCTTATCGTCTGAAGAGTCAACACATGCTCCATTACGAGAACAAACACACACACACACAAACGCCCTGGTGGAGTGGTGCCAGGAAAATAACTTCTCCCTCAGCGTCAACAAAATGAAGGTGCTGATTGTGGACTACAGGAGACAACGGAGAGAGCACGCCCTCATCCACATCGACAAAGTCGCAGTAGAGGGTCAACAGCTTAAAGTTCCTCAGCGTGCACATCACTGAAGAGATGAAATAGTCCCTTCACACACACAGTGTGGTGAAGAAGGCGCAACAGGAGGCTGAAGAAATTCATCTAGGCCCTTAAGACCCTCACAAACTTCTACAGATGCACCATTGAGAGCATCCTGTCGGGCTGTATCACCGCCTGATATGGCAATTGCACCGTCCGCAACCGCAGGGCTATCCAGATGTTGGTGTAGTCAGCCCAACGCAACATCGGGGGCACACTGCCTGCTCTCCAGGACTTCTACAGCACCCAGTGTCACAGGAGCCAAGAAGATCATCAAGGACCTCAGCCACCTGAGCCATGGCCTGTTCACCCCACTACCATATAGAAGGAGGAGACCGTAGAGGTGCATCAAAGCTGGGACAGAGAGACTAATAAACAGCTTCTATCTCCAGGCCATCAGACTGTTAAACAGTTACCACTAGTCGACCTCCACCCAGTACCCTGCCCTGGACCTTAGTCACTGATACTAACCAACTACCACCCGGTACTCTACCCTGCACCTTAGAGACTACTGCCCTCCTACCCTGCACCTTAGAGACTACTGCCCTACGTACATAGTCATTGAACACTGGTCACATTAATGATGTTTACATACTGTTTAACCCACTTTCTATGTATATAGTGTAATCTAGTCATGGCTCATCCTCTATAACTAGTGCTGTACACACCTTTTCTATTCATGTACACACATTATAAACAGTACCAGTCAAATGTCTGGACACACCTACTTATTCAACGTTTTTCTTTACTTTTACTATTTTCTACATTGTAGAATAATAGTGAAGACATCAAAACTATGAAATAACACATATGGAATCACGTAGTAACCAAAAAAGTGTTAACAAATCAAAATATATTTTATATTTGAGATTCTTCAGAGTAGCCACTCTTTGCCTTGATGACAGCTTTGCACACTCTTGGCATTCTGCCAACCAGATTCATGAGGTAGTCACCTGGGATGCATTTCAATTAACAGGTGTGCCTTGTTAATTTGTGGAATTTCTTTCCATCTTAATGAGTTTGAGACAATCAGTTGTGTTGTGACATGGTAGGGGTGGTATACAGAAGATATCCCTATTTGGTAAAAGACCAAGTCCATATTATGGCAAGAACACTCACTACCGAGTTCCAAACTGCCTCTGGAAGCTACATCAGCACAAGAACTGTTCATCGGGAGCTTCATGAAATGGGTAGCCTAAGATCACCCTGTGCAATGCCAAGCGTCGGCTGGAGTGGTTTAAATGAGAATGTGTTCGACGAGCAGGTGTCCCCATACTTTTGGTCGTGTTTGTGTGTGTGTGTGTGTGTGTATATATTCCAGACTGACATTGTTCGTTCTGATATTTCTTCATTTCTTTATTCTTACTTCATGGATTATGTGTGTATTGTTTTGTATTGCTAGGTATTATAACTGCACTGTTGGAACTAGAAACACAAGCATTTCAGTGCACCTGAGAAAACATCTGGGAATCTCTGTACGTGACCCATAAACTTTGATTTGACATGCAATCACGCACATATTTGACCCCCACGGTTTCCCACACTGATAGGCTCCCAGCTGGAGGAGATTTGACCCCCAGAAGGCCCCTGGCAGACACCAGCCCTGCATACCTCCTCGTTGGGTTCAGTCCAGCCGGGGCCTGGGCCGATCAGGATAGAAAGCCGGGGGAGGATTCCTGCTTTCAGCAACCTCACTCCCCTGGGGTTAAAAGACCGAGGTTTGACTTTAATTGAATGAGTTTAACTCAATAACCTTTAGTGTAAATCATCCAATTGACGTTAAAATGACAAATTATATTTATTTACTTAGGCAAATGGTCATTGGTGACTTCAGCAGATTGTTGTATTCAGCCTCAGCTAGTAGCCTAGCTGCTGGTAAGGTGTTACACTGATTGGATAAAGTACACAAGTATGTTACTAATGGTACTAGTTTTAATGTCCTGAAGCTACAAACACCTGAATAAGACAGCAGTGAAATGCTTTAGGCATCATATTAAATACACTGTAGAACCTTTAACCGTTGAATGCACAGAAAAAGACATAAAAGACTCCAGAATCTGCCTCTGGCTCTCGACGTGAGATCGAGAGAAAAATATGAAACAAGCAGAATCTAATTCATTCCGTTCATCCCCAAAGAATTGTTCTTTAAAGCCTCTCTTCCTGTGAGAGATATGACAAGGACACAAAGTCACACATTCTGCCTGAGGGTAAAGCTCCTAGCCAATGAGCGCCCTTTCCTTCCTGCCCCTCAGTGTGTGTGTGTGTGTGTGTGGTAGGAAACCATCATATTCATGTACCTGTGCTGTAAAAGCACTCAACCACGAAACACTACAATGCGGCTGATTTATAGAAGTGGGTAACACCAGTTATAATTGATGTCCTACGGCAGAGTTTCCCAAACTTGGTCCTGGGCCCCACACACCCCTCTGGAAAAGGACATGTTTTTTTTAGCAAGGTTGTAATCTGACAGAGCGAGGAATGTAGAAAAGTACCCTGCAGAATATACAATTCCCACACATTCCTTCTGAATATGAAGTAGTATCCTTTCAGCACAAAACTCAGTGTTATTGGCCAGGGTTTGGGCTGTGCTGAACAAAACAGAGATGATTTCTCTCACCGGAAGGAGATCTGATGATTTAACGTCCATCAGGACAGAGATGTTGTCACTAGTGTGTTATTTTTAGCGCCAGGTTTTCCTGACCATGTGCCCTGACCAGAAAACAGTCCAGGACCTAGTTATGACCATGTGCCCTGACCAGGAAACAGTCCAGGACCTAGTTATGACCATGTGCCCTGACCAAGAAACAGTCCAGGACCTAGTTATGACCATGTGCCCTGACCAGGAAACAGTCCAGGACCTAGTTATGACCATGTGCCCTGACCAGGAAACAGTCCAGGACCTAGTTATGACCATGTGCCCTGACCAGGAAACAGTCCAGGACCTAGTTATGACCATGTGCCCTGACCAAGAAACAGTCCAGGACCTAGTTATGACCATGTGCCCTGACCAGGAAACAGTCCAGGACCTAGTTATGACCATGTGCCCTGACCAGGAAACAGTCCAGGACCTAGTTATGACCATGTGCCCTGACCAGGAAACAGTCCAGGACCTAGTTATGACCATGTGCCCTGACCAAGAAACAGTCCAGGACCTAGTTATGACCATGTGCCCTGACCAGGAAACAGTCCAGGACCTAGTTATGACCATGTGCCCTGACCAGGAAACAGTCCAGGACCTAGTTATGACCATGTGCCCTGACCAGGAAACAGTCCAGGACCTGGTTATGACCATGTGCCCTGACCAGGAAACAGTCCAGGACCTAGTTATGACCATGTGCCCTGACCAGGAAACAGTCCAGGACCTAGTTATGACCATGTGCCCTGACCAGGAAACAGTCCAGGACCTAGTTATGACCATGTGCCCTGACCAGGAAACAGTCCAGGGCCTAGTTATGACCATGTGCCCTGACCAGGAAACAGTCCAGGACCTAGTTATGACCATGTGCCCTGACCAGGAAACAGTCCAGGACCTAGTTATGACCATGTGCCCTGACCAGGAAACAGTCCAGGACCTAGTTATGACCATGTGCCCTGACCAGGAAACAGTCCAGGACCTAGTTATGACCATGTGCCCTGACCAGGAAACAGTCCAGGACCTGGTTATGACCATGTGCCCTGACCAGGAAACAGTCCAGGACCTAGTTATGACCATGTGCCCTGACCAGGAAACAGTCCAGGACCTAGTTATGACCATGTGCCCTGACCAGGAAACAGTCCAGGACCTAGTTATGACCATGTGCCCTGACCAGGAAACAGTCCAGGACCTAGTTATGACCATGTGCCCTGACCAGGAAACAGTCCAGGACCTAGTTATGACCATGTGTCCTGACCAGGAAAAACTGCTTACGAGAAAGAAATAACTACATGCAGTATGATATCTCCCTCATCATGTATAGTAAATCAACAGTTACCTTTATTAAGAGACAATGTTTGTCCACAGTGCATGTGTGAGATGATGTCACCCATATGCTTTGATTTCTCTATGTCAGCTCAGTTTCACACACACCGCAAGCACGCTGGCAAGCTCAGTTGGTAACACCTCTCCAGAATCTATTTACGAGGTCTTGAATGTACAGGTAGTCAATTATAAATGGCTCTCCTGGCCTGCATTCCTACCTGACATGACACGCACTAAGATTAGCCTGTAAATACCTATCTGACATCTGCTAAGCTCTGAAACATTTCTGAGAGAGATAACTAACTAGGGGCGTGGTCTTTCTGTAGCTACATGCACTGGTGTTTGTCTGGCGTCTACCACAGTCTATCATGCCTGATTGTCATAACCTCATAGCTGGTAGCCTGGTGTTTATTTGAAAGAGTCATGCTGAAGTATTGTTAATGCTGTGCTTTAGAAAGGCATGTCGTTCACACAGCTCTCTGCTCCAGGCCCTGCAATCACCACTGAGATGAGATTTGGAATCCGCCGTGGTGTGTGTGTGTGTGAAATCTGCCGTGTTTGCCAGGGCTGGGTTTTGCGTCTGTGTGCTGACAGGCTTGAATCACGCTCTTCTGCACAGACAACGGCAACAAACTCCAAAACACCAACAACCTGTTTACTTGGGGAATCGTGTTGCTTCGGCTGTGCTTTGGAGGTCACACATTCCACACACTCTAATTAACAATACACTTTGGTCTGGTTTCCCGGATACAGATTGAGCTTAGTCCTAGACAAGAAGCCCTTTCAATGTAAAATTCTCATTGAAGTGTGAAAGACTAGGGTTCAAACACAGGTCTCCTGAGAGACACAAGACTCTGTCAGCTCCCCGATGACTGTGTTAGCGCCCCGATGACTGTGTTAGCGCCCCGATGGCTGTGTTAGCTCCCCGATGGCTGTGTTAGCGCCCCGATGGCTGTGTTAGCTCCCCGATGGCTGTGTTAGCTCCCCGATGACTGTGTTAGCGCCCCGATGGCTGTGTTAGCTCCCCGATGGCTGTGTTAGCTCCCCGATGGCTGTGTTAGCTCCCCGATGGCTGTGTCAGCTCCCCGATGACTGTGTCAGCGCCCCGATGGCTGTGTTAGCGCCCCGATGGCTGTGTTAGCGCCCCGATGGCTGTGTTAGCTCCCCGATGGCTGTGTTAGCTCCCCGATGGCTGTGTTAGCGCCACGATGGCTGTGTTAGCTCCCCGATGATTGTGTTAGCGCCCCGATGGCTGTGTTAGCGCCCCGATGGCTGTGTTAGCTCCCCCATGACTGTGTTAGCTCCCCCATGACTGTGTTAGCTCCCCGATGACTGTGTCAGCTCCCCGATGGCTGTGTCAGCTCCCCGATGGCTGTGTCAGCGCCCCGATGGCTGTGTCAGCGCCCCGATGGCTGTGTCAGCGCCCCGATGGCTGTGTCAGCGCCCCGATGGCTGTGTCAGCGCCCCGATGGCTGTGTCAGCTCAACGGGCTAACGCAAGTCTTCAGGTCTCAGGAAACATTACTCAGCACCAGAGCATGGTTAATTAGCCCACTGCACTTTTTTGTTTTGTTTGTGTGTGTATATCCCTTATCTGCATCAATTGTCTTTGTATTTTTGATAGGCCTACTCTATTGACCACGTTCCAGGCTGACTACATTGCAGTCGGCTGCCAGATTTCACAACGCCTTGATAGGTGTTAAACATACTGTATCAGCTAACCACATGGTATGCTATAGCAATCTGATGCTTGACTGCACAGTTGATTACGTGGCACACAACCATTGGTTTCTGCGTGCAACATGACTACAATAATCAGCCTGGAACGTGACCACGGTCATGCCCATGGATTTCAGTTTGTATTGATCACGTTCCAGGCCAACTACATGCATTGCATCAACAATGGTTGTGTGCCACGTCAGACTGCGCAGTTGGGAATCAGATTGCTATATCACATGATGTGGTTAGCTGATATGTTAAACACCTATCCAGTCGTTGTGAGATCTGGCATGCGTCTGCAATGTAGTCAGCCTGGAACGTGGCCAATGTCGTCATCTAGAACCGCGGACACTGTGATATTGCAATCTCAGTGAGGATCTACCTGGATCCCTCAGAGTTAATGCTAACCTCACGGTTAACCCCAGCCTGGTGTTACAGGCCTTCACTGCTTTTCTTCCCCCCCTCCCTGCTAGTTAATTTCATAATGGTGGGTGGAAGATTCCACCCACTTGATGTGCCAGGTTTGAATTACTCTCTGAACAGAGAGAAAGATGCAACTCAGCAGTATTTCTGATGACCTGGGCCCAGTTTTTCAGAAGTTATCTATCCGGATTTCGCCTATTTGATCAATCAATCAATCAATCAATTTTATTTTATATAGCCCTTCGTACATCAGATAATATCTCGAAGTGCTGTACAGAAACCCAGCCTAAAACCCCAAACAGCTAGAATGCAGGTGTAGAAGCACGGTGGCTAGGAAAAACTCCCTAGAAAGGCCAAAACCTAGGAAGAAACCTAGAGAGGAACCAGGCTATGAGGGGTGGCCAGTCCTCTTCTGGCTGTGCCGGGTGGAGATTATAACAGAACTATGCCAAGATGTTCAAAAATGTTCATAAGTGACAAGCATGGTCAAATAATAATCATGAATAATTTTCAGTTGGCTTTTCATAGCTGATCATTAAGAGTTGAAAAACAACAGGTCTGGGACAGGTGGCGGTTCCATAACCGCAGGCAGAACAGCTGAAACTGGAATAGCAGCAAGGCCAGGCGGACTGGGGACAGCAAGGAGTCACCACGGGCGGCAGTCCCGACGCATGGTCCTAGGGCCCAGGTCCTCCGAGAGAAAGAAAGAGAGAAGGAGAAAATTAGAGAGAGCCAAGATTTTCAAAATGTTCATAAATGACAAGCATGGTCAAATAATAATCAGGAATAAATCTCAGTTGGCTTTTCATAGCCGATCATTAAGAGTTGAAAACAGCAGGTCTGGGACAGGTAGGGGTTCCATAACCGCAGGCAGAAGAGTTGAAACTGGAATAGCAGCAAGGCCAGGCGGACTGGGGGCAGCAAGGAGTCACCACGGCCGGTAGTCCCGACGTATGGTCCTAGGGCTCAGGTCCTCCGAGAGAAAGAGAGAAGGAGAAAATTAGAGAGAGCCAAGATTTTCAAAATGTTCATAAATGACAAACATGGTCAAATAATAATCAGGAATAAATCTCAGTTGGCTTTTCATAGCCGATCATTAAGAGTTGAAAACAGCAGGTCTGGGACAGGTAGGGGTTTCGTAACCGCAGGCAGAAACAGTTGAAACTGGAATAGCAGCAAGGCCGGGCGGACTGGGGACAGCAAGGTGTCAGCATGCCCGGTAGTCCTGACGTATGGTCCTAGGGCTCAGGTTCTCAGAGAGAAAGAGAGAACGAGAGAATTAGAGAGAGCATACTTAAATTCACACAGGACACTGGATAAGACAGGAGAAGTATTCCAACTGACCCTAGCCCCCCGACACATAAACTACTGCAGCATAAATACTGGAGGCTGAGACAGGAGCGGTCAGGAGACACTGTGGCCCCATCCGAAGAAACCCCCGGACAGGGCCAAACAGGAAGGATATAACCCCACCCACTCTGCCAAAGCACAGCCCCCACACCACTAGAGGGATATCCTCAACCACCAACTTACAATCCTGAGACAAGGCCGAGTATAGCCCACAAAGGTCTCCACCACAGCACAATCAAGGGGGGGCGCCAACCCAGACAGGAAGTTCACGTCAGTAACTCAACCCACTCAAGTGACGCACCCCTCCTAGGGACGGCATGAAAGAGCACCAGCAAGCCAGTGACTCAGCCCCAGTAACAGGGTTAGAGGCAGAGAATCCCAGTGGAGAGAGGGGAACCGGCCCTGGAGAGACAGCAAGGGCGGTTCGTTGCTCCAGAGCCTTTCCGTTCACCTTCACACTCCTGGGCCAGACTACACTCAATCATATGACCTACTGAAGAGATAAGTCTTCAGTAAAGACTTAAAGGTTGAGACTGAGTCTGCGTCTCTCACATGGGTAGGCAGACTGTTCCATAAAAATGGAGATCTATAGGAGAAAGCCCTGCCTCCAGCTGTTTGCTTAGAAATTTTAGGGACAATTAGGAGGCCTGCGTCTTGTGACCGTAGCGTACGTGTAGGTATGTACGGCAGGACCAACTCGGAAAGATAGGTAGGAGCAAGCCCATGTAACGCTTTAAAGGTTAACAGTAAAACCTTGAAATCAGCCCTTGCCTTAACGGGAAGCCAGTGTAGGGAAGCTAGCACTGGAGTAATATGATCAAATTTCTTGGTTCTAGTCAGGATTCTAGCAGCCGTATTTAGCACTAACTGAAGTTTATTTAGTGCTTTATCCGGGTAGCCGGAAAGTAGGGCATTGCAGTAGTCTAACCTAGAAGTAACAAATGCATGGATTAATTTTTCTGCATCATTTTTGGACAGAAAATTTCAGATTTTTGCAATGTTACGTAGATGGAAAAAAGCTGTCCTTGAAACAGTCTTGATATGTTCGTCAAAAGAGAGATCAGGGTCAAGAGTAACGCCGAGGTCCTTCACAGTTTTATTTGAGACGACTTTACAACCATCAAGATGAATTGTCAGATTTAACAGAAGATCTCTTTGTTTCTTGGGACCTAGAACAAGCATCTCTGTTTTGTAGAAAGTAGAAAGTTTTCAGCCATCCACTTCCTTATGTCTGAAACACAGGCTTCTAGCGAGGGCAATTTTGGGGCTTCACCATGTTTCATTGAAATGTACAGCTGTGTGTCATCCGCATAGCAGTGAAAGTTAACATTATGTTTTCGAATAACATCCCCAAGAGGTAAAATATATAGTGAAAACAATAGTGGTCCTAAAACGGAACCTTGAGGAACACCGAAATGTACAGTTGATTTGTCAGAGGACAGACCATTCACAGAGACAAACTGATATCTTTCCGACAGGTAAGATCTAAACCAGGCCAGAACTTGTCCGTGTAGACCAATTTGGGTTTCCAGTCTCTCCAAAAGAATGTGGTGATCGATGGTGTCAAAGGCAGCACTAAGGTCTAGTAGCACGAGGACAGATGCAGAGCCTCGGTCTGACGCCATTAAAAGGTCATTTACCACCTTCACAAGTGCAGTCTCAGTGCTATGATGGGGTCTAAAACCAGACTGAAGCATTTCGTATACATTGTTTGTCTTCAGAAAGGCAGTGAGTTGCTGCGCAACAGCTTTTTCTAAAATTTTTGAGAGGAATGGAAGATTCGATATAGGCCGATAGTTTTTTATATTTTCCGGGTCAAGGTTTGGCTTTTTCAAGAGAGGCTTTATCACTGCCACTTTTAGTGAGTTTGGTACACATCCGGTGGATAGAGAGCTGTTTATTATGTTCAACATAGGAGGGCCAAGCACAGGAAGCAGCTCCTTCAGCAGTTTAGTAGGAATAGGATCCAGTATGCAGCTTGAAGGTTTAGAGGCCATGATTATTTTCATCATTGTGTCAAGAGATATAGTACTAAAACACTTAAGTGTCTCTCCCGATCCCAGGCCCTCGCAGAGCTGTGCAGATCCAGGACAGCTAAGCCCTGGGGGAATACGCAGATTCAAAGAGGAGTCCGTAATTTGCTTTCTAATGGTCATGATCTTTTCCTCAAAGAAGTTCATGAATTTATTACTGCTGAAGTGAAAGCCATCCTCTCTTGGGGAATGCTGCTTTTTAGTTAGCTTTGCAACAGTATCAAAAAGAAATTTTGGATTGTTCTTATTTTCCTCGATTAAGTTGGAAAAGTAGGATGATCGAGCAGCAGTGAGGGCTCTTCGGTACTGCACGGTACTGTCTTTCCAAGCTAGTCGGAAGACTTCCAGTTTTGTGTGGCGCCATTTCCGTTCCAATTTCCTGGAAGCTTGCTTCAAAGCTCGGGTATTTTCTGTATACCAGGGAGCTAGTTTCTTATGACAAATGTTTTTCGTTTTTAGGGGTGCAACTGCATCTAGGGTATTGCGCAAGGTTAAATTGAGTTCCTCAGTTAAGTGGTTAACTGATTTTTGTCCTCTGACGTCCTTGGGTAGGCAGAAGGAGTCTGGAAGGGCATCAAGGAATTTTTGTGTTGTCTGAGAATTTATAGCACGACTTTTGATGCTCCTTGGTTGGGGTCTGAGCAGATTATTTGTTGCGATTGCAAACGTAATAAAATGGTGGTCCGATAGTCCAGAATTATGTGGAAAAACATTAAGATCTACAACATTTATTCCATGGGACAAAACTAGGTCCAGAGTATGACTGTGGCAGTGAGTAGGTCCAGAGACATGTTGGACAAAACCCACTGAGTCGATGATGGCTCCGAAAGACTTTTGGAGTGGGTCTGTGGACTTCTCCATGTGAATATTAAAATCACCAAAAATTAGAATATGATCTGCTATGACTACAAGGTCTGATAGGAATTCAGGAAACTCAGAGAGGAACGCTGTATATGGCCCAGGAGGCCTGTAAACAGTAGCTATAAAAAGTGATTGAGTAGGCTGCATAGATTTCATGACTAGAAGCTCAAAAGACGAAAACGCCATTTTTTTTTTTGTAAATTGAAATTTGCTATTGTAGATGTTAGCAACACCTCCGCCTTTGCGGGATGCACGGGGGATATGGTCACTAGTGTAACCAGGAGGTGAGGCCTCATTTAACACAGTAAATTCATCAGGCTTAAGCCATGTTTCAGTCAGGCCAATCACATCAAGATTATGATCAGTGATTAGTTCATTGACTATGACTGCCTTTGAAGTGAGGGATCTAACATTAAGTAACCCTATTTTGAGATGTGAGGTATCACGATCTCTTTCAATAATGGCAGGAATGGAGGAGGTCTTTATCCTAATAAGATTGCTAAGGCGAACACCGCCATGTTTAGTTTTGCCCAACCTAGGTCGAGGCACAGACACAGTCTCAATGGGTATGGCTGAGCTGACTACACTGACTGTGCTATTGGCAGACTCCACTAAGCTGGCAGGTTGGCTAACAGCCTGCTGCCTGGCCTGCACCCTATTTCATTGTGGGGCTAAAGGAGTTAGAGCCCTATCTATGTTGGTAGATAAGATGAGAGCACCCCTCCAGGTAGGATGGAGTCCGTCACTCCTTAGCAGGTCAGGCTTGGTCCTGTTTGTGGGTGAGTCCCAGAAAGAGGGCCAATTATCTACAAATTCTATCTTTTGGGAGGGGCAGAAAACAGTTTTCAACCAGCGATTGAGTGCTGAGACTCTGCTGTAGAGCTCGTCACTCCCCCTAACTGGGAGGGGGCCAGAGACAATTACTCGATGCCGACACATCTTTCTAGCTGATTTACACGCTGAAGCTATGTTGCACTTGGTGACCTCTGACTGTTTCATCCTAACATCGTTGGTGCCGACGTGGATAACAATATCTCTATACTCTCTACACTCGCCAGATTTAGCTTTAGCCAGCACCATCTTAAGATTAGCCTTAACGTCGGTAGCCCTGCCCCCTGGTAAACAGTGTATGATCGCTGGGTGATTCGTTTTAAGTCTAATACTGCGGGTAATGGAGTCGCCAATGACTAGGGTTTTCAATTTGATAGGATTACATGCATATAAATAGAAGGAATAGAACGTCCCCATTCAAGTCAATGATTTGTCCGGCCCTGGAGGCCTGGACTGAAGAAAATTAGCCTTCCATCTTGTATCCTGCACTCAAGCCACCATTGCAGGGCTTCCTAGGGAAGAGGCCCCAGATAAGTCAGGACAGTGCAGCTACACTTCCCTCAGCAAGTATTTATCTTTAACCTTTATTTAACTAGACAAGTCAGTTAACAACACATTCTAATTTACAATGACGGCCTAGGAACAGTGGGTTAACTGCCTTGTTCAGAGGCAGAACAACAGATGTTTACCTTGTCAGCTCAGGGATTCAATCTAGCAACCTTTCGGTTACTGGCCCAACGCTCTAACCACTAGGCTACCCATGGACTTATTACACATTTTGTGGTGTTACAGCCTGAATTTAAAATGGATTCAATTAAGATTTGTCACTGGTCTACACACAATACCCCCTAATGTCAGTCGAATTATGTTTTTAGACATTTTTACAAATTAATACAAAATAAAGCTGAAATATCTTGAGTCTAAGTATTCAACCCCTTAGTAATGTCAAGCCTAAATACGTTCAAGAGTCATTTGGTTAACGTAAGTTGCATGTACTTACTGTGTACAATAATAGTGTATAAAAGGATTTACCCAGAAAGACTCACAGCTGTAATCGCTGCCAAAGGTGGTTCTAACATGTATTGACTCTGGGTTTGGAATACTTATGTAAATAACATATTTCTGTATATAATTTTCAATAAATGTGTAAACATTTCTAAAAACATGTTTTCACTTTGTCATTATGGGGTATTGTGTGTAGATGGGTGAGGAAAATAAATATAATCCATTTTGAATTCAGGCTGTAAAATGTGGAATTAGCAAACAGAATTTCCGAGCAAACAGCTGGAGGCAGGGCTTTCTCCTATAGAGCTCAATTTTTATGGAATGGTCGGCCTATCCATGTGAGAGATGTAGACTTAGTCTCAATGTTTAAGTCTTTACCGAAGACTCATCTCTTCAGTAGGTCCTATGATTGAGTGTAGTCTGGCCCAGGGGTGCGAAGGTGAACGGCAACACACTGGAGCGACGAACTGCCCTTGTTGTCCCTCCACTGGGATTCTCTGCCTCTGACCCTATTACAGGAGCTGAATCACTGGCTTACTAGTGCTCTTCCATGTCATCTCTAGGAGGGGTGCGTCACTTGAGTGGGTTGAGTCCGGTTTTGCGCCCCCTCGGACTGCGCGGTGGAGATCTTCATAGGCTATACTCAGCCTTGTCTCAGGGTAGTAAGTTTATTTTTATTTTACCGTTATTTTACCAGGTAAGTTGACTGAACACATTCTCATTCACAGCAACGACCTGGGGAATAGTTACAGGGGAGAGGCTGGGGATGATTAGGTGACCATGATGGTTTGATGGTGGTTGAAGATATCCCTCTAGTGGTGTGGGGGCTGTGCTTTGGCAAAGTGGGTGGGGTTATATCCTGCCTGGTTGGCCCTGTCCGGGGGTATCGTCGGACGGGGCGACAGTGTCCCCTGACCCACCCATCTCAGAATCTATGCTGCAATAGTCTATGTGCCGGGGGGCTAGGGTCAGTCTGTTATATCTGGTGTAATTCTCCTGGCTTATCTGGTGTCCTGTGTGAATTTAAGTATGCTCCCTCTAATTCTCCCTCTCTCCCTCCCGGAGGACCTGAGCCCTAGGATCATGCCTCAGGACTACCTGGTCTGATGACTCCTGGCTGTCCCCAGTTCACCTGGTTGTGCTGCTGCTCCAGTTTCAACTGTTCTGCCTGCAGCTAGGGAACCCTGACCTGTTCACCAGATGTGCTACCTTGTCCCGGACCTGCTGTTTGACTTTCTCTCCCGCACCTGCTGTCTCGACCACTGAATGCGTGGCTATGAAAAGCCAACTGACATTTACTCCTGAGGTACTGACCTGTTGCACCCTCTACAACCACTGTGATTATTATTTGACCCTGCTGGTCATCTATGAACATTTGAACATCTTGAAGAACAATCTGCCTTAAATGGCCATGTACTCTTATAATCTCCACCCGGCACAGCTAGAAGAGGACTGGCCAACCCTCCGAGTCAGGGTCCTCTCTAGGTTTCTTCCTAGGGAGTTTTTCCTAGTCACTGTGCTTCTACATCTGCATTGCTTGCTGTTTGGGGTTTTAGGTAGGGTTTCTGTAGAGCACTTTGTGACATGCTGATTTAAAAAGGGATTTATAAATAAATGTGATTGATTGATTGATCACTGTATGTCACAAATTTGTCTCTCCAGACCCTCGAGGTCATTTTCACATATGAATTCAGTACTCTGTTGTAGTTCCCTGGTGTGTTTGTGACAGTTCTCCAAAATACATTTTGCTTTCAAAGGACCTGAAAATATCACCTTTAGGATACGATTTGCAAGACACACACTGTACATAACGTTAGCAAGCTAGCTTGTTCACAACGAGCAAAAGGTTCCACTGTCTTCACACTAGGGTCTATCATTCAAGCTGTACAGTAACATGTCAGGATGTGTATTTTGAAAGCAACCAGATTCAGTAGAGTAGTTACACTGGTGTCAGGAGAACAAGGTCCAAGTAGGTTAAATACACTAGAGCCACCTGAAAACACACACATCCATCTCCTGTGAAGTGTTATTGAATCCTCCCATAAAACCCGTTCACACTGAAACCCTTTTCAGTGTGCCATCTCCAATATTTTCCTCTCAGACCATTCTTTCAAGCAAAGTTTCGGCAACTATGGTGGACGCAGGACCCTAGCATCACATGCGTTCGTAAAGCTGACAAACTCTAAATACAGCAGGGAAAATAAGTACAGCCCCTGGAAAGTATTTGTATTTGGACAGATGGATATGTAATCTTCACTTCAACACTGACAGATAAAGATAACCTAATTTAACTGAAAGATTATACTTTGCAATCATTTATTCATAAAAAAAAGATCTTAAATAAGTTTTGTTTTTTAAAGTAAACCCCTAGCTTCAATAGCTGGTGTTGGCTGAAATAACTTCAATGTAGCCGTTTCTTGTAACTGTCTATCAGTCTCTTATATCGACTGGGAGGATTTTTCCCCACTCTTCTTTACAGTACTGCTTTAACAGTGTCATGTTCGAGGGATTTCTTGCATGCACGTCCCGCTTCAAGTTCCCCCACAGCATTTCGTTAGGATTCAGATCTGGGCTTTGACTCGGCCATCTCATAACCCTCCATTTGTTCTTGTTGAGCCATTCTGTTGTAGCTTTGCTTGTGTGTTTTGGATCATTGTTCTGTTGCAAGATTCATGTTCGCTTCAGCTTCTTGACAGATGGCCTCACATTCTCCTCAAGAATTCTCAGGTACAATATGGAATTTATGTTTGACTAAATGATGGCAAGTTGGCCAGGCCCTCAGGCAGAAAAGCAGCCATAAACCATAATTCCACCGCCTCCATGCTTTACGGTTGGTATGAGGTGCTTCTGTTCAAAGGCAGTGTTTTGTTTTCGCCAAAGATGGCGTCTGTAATTGCGGCCAAACAACTCCACCTTTGACTCATCTGTACAGACCACATTGTTCCAGTAGTTTTGGTCTTTACCCAGGTGTCGTCTGGCAAACGTCACTCTGGTCTTGATATTCTATTTTGAGAGCAGACTTCTTCCTTCCTGACCTCCCATGTAGGGCAAGTTTGTGCAGTTTCTTTCTGACAGTTGACTCATGCACTTTGACATTGATTGTGTCAAGAGAGGCCTGTAGACCCCTTGATGTTACCCTGTGGTTCTTAGAGACTTCTATGAGGATCTTTTGGGTCAGCTCTTGGCCTGAATTTGGTGGGACGACCTTTACCAGGTAGATTGCCAGTGGTCTGGAATTTTCTCCATTTGTAGATGATCTGTCGGTCAGTGGAACGATGTACTTCGAAATGCTTGGAAATGGATTTGTAAACCCTCCCAGACTCATGGTCATCAGTAATCTTTCTTCGGAGGGCCTCTGAGGTCTTTTGATCTTGGCTGATGTGTTACCATACACCCATATGGTTAAGACCAAACCAAGTTTCTAATCTTTATGGAAGGCTGTACACTCCCAAGTTACTCTCTAATATTTCCTAATCATTTGCACCTGTATTCGTGCACCAGATCCACATTTTAGCCATTGTAGGTGATGGTAAAGGCAGAGGTGTACACATTCTTTCTGCATAAGGTAAACTGCATTTTTGGTCAATTTAATTGTTTTTTGTTTATTTAACCTTTTTAACTAGGCAAGTCAGTTAAGAACAAATTCTTATTTACAGTGACGGCCTAGGAACAGTGGGTTAACTGCCTTCTTCAGGGGCAGAACGACAGATTTTTTCTTATGGTTATTAAAAGGTTTTCTTACTGTGTCACTTCCTTTTTCAAGTTCAACAGTGTTTAAATGTTGTATTTTTTTGCCTCATATCTAGTCATCTCAGTGTGTTCGTGAACGAGAAAGGAAGAGGTAGCCATTTTGATGTTCTTTCTGCAGATGTCCCGGTAAGTCCACCACATCCACCTAAAGTAAAACAGACACACACCCATCTTGTCTTGTGTGAAGTGATAGTGTGGAAAGAGAGGGAGATGCCTGTGAAATCACCACACACAAGTAAGTACTCAAGCACACACACCTTCAGACTGTGAACAATGGGAGAGATCCCAACTCAGCACCTCCCTCACGTCCACCCTGATTCCTCCCAGAAAGGAAGGGCACACTGTTGCTACTGGCACTAGGACAGGGCTCTGGAGGACTCCAATGAATGAGTGATAAACACACACACACATCTTCTCATGACTATATGTTTTGACAAGAAATGGAAACCTACAGTAGAGACAGACCTAACATATCCCTTGGTAAATCTAATCTTTAGACTAGATTGGAGATTGTCTCCATTACAAAAACACCAGACAAGGATGTGTCTCAAACAATGGCACACTATTACTTGTCTGGAACAATTAGAAATAAAACCATGTTTCCCCCGTGTTCTCCAATGTTCTTCTTGCACTTTATGGTTTTGTGTTTATTATTTCTGCACTATATTCCATGACACAAAAATCTGCCCGGAAACACTTCTTTGATTAGAAGCCACGTAACCAATAAACATTTATTTTCACAAGCACAAAAATGTGTTAAACAAAAATAATGGGTAACATTTACACAATTTTATACAGGTTCCTTAAACTCAATGTACAATTAAGACTAAACTAAATACCGATAGTTAAATATGTACTCACATTGCACACATTGATGACACCTACATAACCCTACACAAAAAACAACGTATACTGTGTAAAAGTAACGAGTCAACATAAAAATCACATTATTTACAAAAACATACATTTTTAGACTTTTTTTTTAGCAAAAGGATTCCAGTTGTAGATTCTGTCCCATCAGTCATTAACCAGAGGCACGGTACACAATCTATCATTCTGTCCCATCAGTCATTAACCAGAGACACGGTACACAATCTATCATGTAAAAGTTCCCTCGCTATAAAGTAGAATTCAGTCTCTGTTAATAATCAGAAAAGAGAATAATATAATAAAGTTATAAAGTAGAGCAGCGAGAGCCACAAGGATACACTAAACTAGTATATATACTGTACTGCGTTGCTTTGGCGGTATGGCGGTTTTTCCCTTTTTAGCAAGCTGGTGAGTTTTAGCGGTTAGCTTCGATGAAGTGCACTTAAGCATTGTAGCTTAGCGACTTTTGCCAGTGAGTGAAATCTTTATTTAATTTTTTTCTACACAGAATCCTTCTAGACTTCGGTAGGTTTTATCTAGGTGTTATGAACATCACTACATATAGGTATAATTTACAGCATAAAGCTTAATGTAATACTGAGGGAGGAGCAGCAGTGACATACTGTATGATAATACGTATCGATGGTACCAACATTGATCAGCGTGGTGAGTGTCTCTTGGCCCGGAGCAGTTTGGCAGAGTAGACTTCAAATGGAGTGCAAAGTGGATATTGGCAGCTTAAAAGGTGCAATCTGTAATTTTTGTTTCCCCCCCAAAAGTGCTGCCTGCCCCTGCAATTGTTTGCAAACGGAAGGCGGGGGGGGGATCTGCACTGGTGAATTTTCTAGGCTTTGTATTTTTTTACTGCTTCTTGGCATATTTTGTAGTACTTCAAGATGCCACTAGGGGAAATTAACGTTACAGATTGCACCTTTAAATTGACAAGCCTTTGTTAAAAGAACAGGCATCATTTAAGTGAATGAAGACATTATTACAAAGGAAAAGGTCAGTACACCACTAGCAATGTCCCAGTCTTGTATAGAAGCAACTCTCTTCTCGTAAAGGAAAGAGGTGTCAGAGTGTTTATGAGAGGGTGCATCTGGACATTCACTGTGTGATAAAGTGTGTGTGTGATAAAGGGTGTGTGTGAGGTTGGGGAGCCATGAAGGAACCAGCACATTGCGTTCTATTCCTTTTCCACTATCAGAGGGTTCTAGTGGAAGAACAGAGCAGTGTTCCATTGATAGAACGTTAAAGGGTTCTACTCGGAGAAGGGAGGGAACATGCCCAGATCAGCAAAGTCTTCAATGTTGTAGTTGGCTGTTCCTTGTGTTGGGTCTCCTGCCATCGGCAACATGTCCTACAGAGAGACAGACGGGGAGGGAGAGAGGAAAGGTCAGGGTAAGGGACACAGACTTTCATGTGGAGCCATATCAGACAGCACTGTGTACACTGGGCTCAGGCCAGGGAAGAAGAGGAAATCAGCCATTGAAGCCCAGTGCGTCCAAGGTGACCTCTCGTCCCGCCTCCCACACACATGGATTACTGTAGGATATTGGAGCTTGGGATTGGTGTGCATGATACCTGGAAGAGTTAGTGTCTCGCTGTGTTACCTGGAACACCTCTGTCTGGGAGGGGTTAGGACGTGTCTCTGTATTACCTGGAACACCTCTGTCTGGGAGGGGTTAGGGTGTGTCTCTGTATTACCTGGAACACCTCTGTCTGGGAGGGGTTAGGGTGTGTCTCTTAACTGGAACACCTCTGTCTGGGAGGGGTTAGGGTGTGTCTCTGTATTACCTGGAACACCTCTGTCTGGGAGTGGTTAGGGTGTGTCTCTGTATTACCTGGAACACCTCTGTCTGGGAGGGGTTAGGGTGTGTCTCTGTATTACCTGGAACACCTCTGTCTGGGAGGGGTTAGGGTGTGTCTCTGTATTACCTGGAACACCTCTGTCTGGGAGGGGTTAGGGTGTGTCTCTGTATTACCTGGAACACCTCTGTCTGGGAGGGGTTAGGGTGTGTCTCTGTATTACCTGGAACACCTCTGTCTGGGAGGGGTTAGGGTGTGTCTCTGTATTACCTGGAACACCTCTGTCTGGGAGGGGTTAGGGTGTGTCTCTGTATTACCTGGAACACCTCTGTCTGGGAGGGGTTAGGGTGTGTCTCTTAACTGGAACACCTCTGTCTGGGAGGGGTTAGGGTGTGTCTCTGTATTACCTGGAACACCTCTGTCTGGGAGGGGTTAGGGTGTGTCTCTTAACTGGAACACCTCTGTCTGGGAGGGGTTAGGGTGTGTCTCTTAACTGGAACACCTCTGTCTGGGAGGGGTTAGGACGTGTCTCTGTATTACCTGGAACACCTCTGTCTGGGAGGGGTTAGGACGTGTCTCTGTATTACCTGGAACACCTCTGTCTGGGAGGGGTTAGGACGTGTCTCTGTATTACCTGGAACACCTCTGTCTGGGAGTGGTTAGGGTGTGTCTCTGTATTACCTGGAACACCTCTGTCTGGGAGGGGTTAGGGTGTGTCTCTTAACTGGAACACCTCTGTCTGGGAGGGGTTAGGGTGTGTCTCTGTATTACCTGGAACACCTCTGTCTGGGAGGGGTTAGGGTGTGTCTCTTAACTGGAACACCTCTGTCTGGGAGGGGTTAGGGTGTGTCTCTGTATTACCTGGAACACCTCTGTCTGGGAGTGGTTAGGGTGTGTCTCTGGAACACCTCTGTCTGGGAGGGGTTAGGGTGTGTCTCTTAACTGGAACACCTCTGTCTGGGAGGGGTTAGGACGTGTCTCTGTATTACCTGGAACACCTCTGTCTGGGAGGGGTTAGGGTGTGTCTCTGTATTACCTGGAACACCTCTGTCTGGGAGGGGTTAGGGTGTGTCTCTGTATTACCTGGAACACCTCTGTCTGGGAGGGGTTAGGGTGTGTCTCTTAACTGGAACACCTCTGTCTGGGAGGGGTTAGGGTGTGTCTCTTAACTGGAACACCTCTGTCTGGGAGGGGTTAGGGTGTGTCTCTGTATTACCTGGAACACCTCTGTCTGGGAGGGGTTAGGGTGTGTCTCTTAACTGGAACACCTCTGACTGGGAGGGGGTAGGACGTGTCTCTGTATTAACTGGAACACCTCTATCTGGGAGGGGTTAGGACGTGTCTCTGTATTAACTGGAACACCTCTATCTGGGAGGGGTTAGGGTGTGTCTCTCTATTAACTGGAACACCTCTGTCTGGGAGGGGTTAGGGTGTGTCTCTGTTACCTGGAACACCGCTGTCTGGGAGGGGTTAGGACGTGTCTCTTACCTGGAACACCTCTGTCTGGGAGGGGTTAGGGTGTGTCTCTCTTAACTGGAACACCTCTGTCTGGGAGAGGTTAGGGCGTGTCTCTTACCTGGAACACCTCTGTCTGGGAGGGGTTGGGGTGTGAGTGTGGCTCTCCTCCCTGCTGGCCATGGTGCTGGTTCTGCCATTGGGACCAGACCTCACTGGGCCGACCCTGGAACTGACCCCCACTCTGACTGCCCTCTCCTGACACATCTAGAGAGAGAGGGAGGAGGAGAAAGAAGAGGGAGAGGGGGAGAGGGAGGAGGAGAAAGAAGAGAGAGGAGGAGGGGAGAGGGAGGAGGAGAAAGAAGAAAGGGAGGGGAGGGAGGAGGAGAAAGAAGAGAGGAGGAGGGGAGAGGGAGGAGGGAGGGGGAGGAGGAGAAAGAAGAAAGGGAGGGGAGGGAGGAGGAGAAAGAAGAGAGAGGAGGGAGGGGGAGGAGGAGAAAGAAGAAAGGGAGGACGGGGGGAGGAGAGACACAGTGAGCAGTCAGCAACACATTGTGTTAGTGTGAGGTGACCCTTCACCATCCTTGGTGTTCAGATAGGATATAGTCATCAATGTTCCCTACAGGACCAACACTAATACATGTCTACATGCCAAATGGAACCCTGTCCCCTATATAGTGCTATATATAGACAGCCCTGATCAAAAAGTAGTGCACTATGTAGGGAATAATACATATTCCCTCAGGGGAGAGGTTAGAGCTGCTGTTAGGAATGTTTCTGTAGAGTTGGATACCAGCACCAACATGCAGGTCTGCATTCATGTATGTGGACATGTACCACACACACACACACACACACACACACACACACACACACACACACACACACACACACACACACACACACACACACACACACACACACACACACACACCCCTATCCCATAAAACACTTACATACAATGACAGGGGAAAGTTATGCAGTAGCTAGTAAGGCTGTAAAACCAATGTTTTATCTAGCTGACGTCATAAACAGCTTTGAAGTCTTGACATGAATAGTCAATAAATCCTTATCTGTGAGGAGCAGAGAGGGAGCCACGCGCTGTTGGCTTCCTAGAGCGACATGTCATTTATCAAATAGAAATCAGTGTTTGGGGTGTGTTTCTGTACCACGAATGTGTCAGAGCCATTGTAACGAGGAAGACATCCTACTCATAAATGTATTGATTTGCTGAGTGTACCCAAGGTGTCTGATATTTCACGTAGGTGTTCCTAACGGACAATACTGTGACTCTAGAATCACCATGAAGTGATACAGCACCAGTCTCCAGTCCAACCACTGCACAAAGACACAGATCTAGCTGGGCCTCCCTATTGGGACCCTAGTACACAGTTGAAGTCATGAAATCTCATTTTTCAACCCCTCCATACATTTCTTGTTAACAAACTATAGTTTTGGCAAGTCGGTTAGGACATCTACTTTGTGCATGACAAGTAATTTGTCCAACAATTGTTTACAGACAGATTATGTCACATATAATTCACTGTATCACAATTCCAGTGGGTCAGAAGTTTACATACACTAAGTTGACTGTGCCTTTAAACAGCTTGGAAACTTCCAGAAATTGTCATGGCTTTAGAAGCTTCTGATAGGCTAATTGACATCATTTGAATCTATTGGAGGTGTACCTGTGGATGTATTTCAAGGCCTACCTTCAAACTCAGTGCCTCTTTACTTGACATCAAGGGAAAATCAAAAGAAATCAGCCAAGACCTCAGAAAAAAAATTGTAGACCTCCACAAGTCTGGTTCATCCTTGGGAACAATTTCCAAACGACTGAAAGTACCACGTTCATCTGTACAAACAATAGTACGCAAGTATAAACACCATGGGACCAGGCAGCCGTCATACCGTTCAGGAAGGAGGCGCATTCTGTATCCTAGAGATGAACGTACTTTGGTGCGAAAAGTGCAAATCAATCCCAGAACAGCAGCATAGGGCCTTGTGAAAATGCTGGAGGAAACAGGTACAAAAGTGTCTATCCACAGTAAAACGAGTCCTATATCGACATAACCTGAAAGGCCGCTCAGCAAGGAAGAAGCCACTGCTCCAAAACCGCCATAAAGTCAGACCACGGTTTGCACATGGGGACAAAGATCGTACTTTTTGGAGAAATGTCCTCTGGTCTGATCAAACAAAAATAGAACTCTTTGGCCATTTTTTGGAAGAAAACGGGGGAGGCTTGCAAGCCAAAGAACACCATCCCAACTGTGAAGCATGGGGGTGGCAGCATCATGTTGTGGGGATGCTTTGCTGCAGGAGGGACTGGTGCACTTCACAAAATAAATGGCATCATGAGGGAGGAAAATTATGTGGATATATTGAAGCAACATCTCAAGACATCAGTCAGGAAGTTAAAGTTTGGTCACAAATGGGTCTTCCAAATGGACAATGACCCCAAGCATACTTCAAAAGTTGTTGCAAAATGGCTTAAGGACAACAAAGTCAAGGTATTGGAGTGGCCATCACAAAGCCCTCACCTCAATCCCATAGAAAATGTGTGGGCAGAACTGAAAAAGCGTGTGTGAGCAAGGCGGCCTACAAACCTGACTCATTTACACCAGCTCTGTCAGGAGGAATGGGCCAAAATTCACCCAACTTATCGTGGGAAGCTTGTGGAAGGCTACCCAAAACGTTTGACCCAAGTTAAACAATTTTAAGGCAATGCTACCGAATACTAATTGAGTGTATCTAAACTTCTGACCCACTGGGAATGTGATGAAAGAAATAAAACCTGAAATAAATCATTCTCTACAGAGCATCTGACATTTCACATTCTTAAAATAAAGGGGTGGTCCTAACTGACCTAAGACAGGGAATTTTTACTAAGATTAAATGTCAGGAATTGTGAAAAACTGAGTTTAAATGTATTTAGCTAAGGTGTATGTAAACTTCTGACTTCAACTGTATATAGTGCTCTACTTTTGACCAGAGCCCTATAAAGTGCACTATATAGGGAATAGGGTGCCATCTGTGCCACACATCAGGAATAATCCACAGGCAGAACTCATACTGGGTAATAAACTGAGGTATGTGGTATGATGTATTGGGGGCATGTAAACTACATGTTCCTCCAAGCTGGAATATTAAAGACAGTGAGATATAAGTTACATGTTCCTCCAAGCTGTAATATTAAAGACAGTGAGATTTCTAAACTACATGTTCCTCCAAGCTGGAATATTAAAGACAGTGAGATATAAGTTACATGTTCCTCCAAGCTGTAATATTAAAGACAGTGAGATTTCTAAATTACATGTTCCTCCAAGCTGGAATATTAAAGACATTGAGATTTCTAAATTACATGTTCCTCCAAGCTGGAATATTAAAGACAGTGAGATTTCTAAATTACATGTTCCTCCAAGCTGGAATATTAAAGACAGTGAGATTTCTAAATTACATGTTCCTCCAAGCTGTAATATTAAAGACAGTGAGATTTCTAAATTACATGTTCCTCCAAGCTGGAATATTAAAGACAGTGAGATATAAGTTACATGTTCCTCCAAGCTGGAATATTAAAGACAGTGAGATTTCTAAATTACATGTTCCTCCAAGCTGGAATATTAAAGACAGTGAGATTTCTAAATTACATGTTCCTCCAAGCTGGAATATTAAAGACAGTGAGATATAAGTTACATGTTCCTCCAAGCTGGAATATTAAAGACAGTGAGATATAAGTTACATGTTCCTCCAAGCTGGAATATTAAAGACAGTGAGATTTCTAAATTACATGTTCCTCCAAGCTGGAATATTAAAGACAGTGAGATTTCTAAATTACATGTTCCTCCAAGCTGTAATATTAAAGACAGTGAGATTTCTAAATTACATGTTCCTCCAAGCTGGAATATTAAAGACATTGAGATTTCTAAATTACATGTTCCTCCAAGCTGGAATATTAAAGACAGTGAGATATAAGTTACATGTTCCTCCAAGCTGGAATATTAAAGACAGTGAGATTTCTAAATTACATGTTCCTCCAAGCTGGAATATTAAAGACAGTGAGATTTCTAAATTACATGTTCCTCCAAGCTGGAATATTAAAGACAGTGAGATTTCTAAATTACATGTTCCTCCAAGCTGGAATATTAAAGACAGTGAGATTTCTAAATTACATGTTCCTCCAAGCTGGAATATTAAAGACAGTGAGATTTCTAAATTACATGTTCCTCCAAGCTGGAATATTAAAGACAGTGAGATTTCTAAATTACATGTTCCTCCAAGCTGGAATATTAAAGACAGTGAGATTTCTAAATTACATGTTCCTCCAAGCTGGAATATTAAAGACGGTGAGATATCCGTGTCCCACTGTGATGACCTCACATACAGAGCATTGACGAGCGGCCTGGCTGTGTCCCACTGTGATGACCTCACACACTCTCACAAGTGAGAAACACAGCAGCAGTCGTTCCACTTCATTTCCTCTCTCCTCTCTACAGACAGACACATACTGAGCCAGACAGACAGACAGACACACAGGGAGACAAATACTGTCTGGTGCACTAACACACTGCATGACACCCTGTAGGGGGATGATTTCAGAGCTATGAGTTCTCTCTGTGTGTGTGTGTGTGTGTGTGAGAGAGGTGGGTGGGTGGGGGGTCTCTCCACATTAAACAGAAGCAGATTGATAATCTCTACAATATATCCCCTAGCATAACTCATATCCTGCTGCTGAGAGAGATGACCATAAACACACTCCTCAGCACACGGAACCTTTACAGCTTATTGCCGTAAATAATGAGGGGGGAGGGAGGAACGCGAGCAGAAATAAAGGAGGAGAGGAACGATTAGTCAGGTGAGCAGAGGGATGATTGTTTGTTTATAGAATGGAAACAAATCGGTAAATGACTGACAAAGTAAACAAACGCAACAATAAAGGGAAATGACAAAACACACAACGACAGAGGAAATGAGAAGTGCTGAGAAACAGAGCGGCTGTAATTCACTTCTATTTCTTAATATATCTCTCCTCACCTCTGTCTCTGCACCAAGACTAGCCCAGAGGAGAGAGAGAGAAATAAAGAGACAGAAGGACAAAGGGAGAGTATGTGTGTCAGAGAGACAGAAAGAGACAGAAGGATAGAGAACTAGTCCATTAGTGTAATGATTGTCCATTAAAAGCTCATCAGATGGTCATGGCTAGACCAGACACACATTCCCCCCAGCTGAGAGAGATTAAGAAAAAGACAGGAGAGAGAGAAAGAGGGAGGAGAGAGAAAGAGGGAGGACAGAGAAATAGGGAGAGAGACAGAGAGGACAGATGAGAGAGAGACAGAGAGATCTATGACGCCCTGAGATGTGTCACTACTACTAATACATTCTAATACACTATTTAAATGCACAAGCTAGATGTTCTGCTCCAACAGTAAATTATAGCCTGGACAGATTCTGGACGACTGAGGGGGAGAGGGTTATGAAAGTGCTGCCGTCTGTTCTTTTCCATTTTTAATATCTCATATGTAACGACAGCAACATCTGTCATCAAAAACACTCTGCTCTCTACCTGTAACTGCTGAATATCTGGTGTGGATTCCATTCCGCTTGGTTGGACTGCAAGGCAACCCCAGCACATAGTACATTTAGCTTTGACCTTTAACCTCTACCCTATGAATGACTAGTCCAACAGAGATAGTCAGTGCACAGCCCACATGGAGAGGTTTAGGTATGTTATCAGGTTTCCTTTGTGGAGATGGTACATTGCTAAAACATGATCTTACTTTACATAACATATCCCAAAAGACATGGACGTACACTGTACTGTCAACACTTCACTTCTAAAATCACCCTAAAGGATATGTTCACAATGTTTTCACATTCCTGTGTGTGTGTGTGTACACACATGTTTGGGTAACCTCATTTGGCGTGCCTGGGATCCTCTCACCCGATCTGAAGTCATGGGGTAAAAGGGGTAATGGCTGTGTGTGTGTTAAACGTGGTGTGTGTGTGTGTGTTAAACGTGGTGTGTGTGTGTGTGTGTGTGTGTGTGTGTGTGTGTGTTAAACGTGGTGTGTGTGTGTGTGTTAAACGTGGTGTGTGTGTGTGTGTTAAACGTGGTGTGTGTGTGTGTGTTAAACGTGGTGTGTGTGTGTGTGTGTGTGTGTGTGTGTGTTAAACGTGGTGTGTGTGTGTGTGTGTTAAACGTGGTGTGTGTGTGTGTGTTAAACGTGGTGTGTGTGTGTGTGTTAAACGTGGTGTGTGTGTGTGTGTGTTAAACGTGGTGTGTGTGTGTGTGTGTGTGTGTGTTAAACGTGGTGTGTGTGTGTGTGTGTGTTAAACGTGGTGTGTGTGTGTGTGTTAAACGTGGTGTGTGTGGATGTGTTAAACATACATTTACATTTACATTTAAGTCATTTAGCAGACGCTCTTATCCAGAGCGACTTACAAGTACATACATTCATACTTTTTTGTACTGGCCCCCCGTGGGAAACGAACCCACAAACCTGGCGTTGTAAGCGCCATGCTCTACCAACTGAGCCACACGGGACTATGGTGTGTGGATGTGTTAAAGGTGGTGTGTGTGTGTGTGTGTGTGTGTGTGTGTGTGTGTGTGTGTGTGTGTGTGTGTGTGTGTGTGTTAGTTAGTTAAACATGGTGTGTGTGGATATGTTAAACGTGGTGTGTGTGGATGTGTTAACTTCTTATGGCTGGGGGCAGTATTGAGTAGCTTGGATGAATAAGGTGCCCAGAGTAAACTGCCTGCTACTCAGGCCCAGAAGCTAAGATATGCATATTATTAGTAGATTTGGATAGAAAACTCTGAAGTTTCTAAAACTGTTTGAATGATGTCTGTGAGTATAACTTAACTCATATGGCAGACAAAAACCTGAGAAAAAATCCATCCAGGAAGTGGGAAATCTGAGGTTTGTAGTGTTTCAAGTAATTGCCTATCGAATATACAGTATCTATGGGGTCATATTGCACTAAATGTCAACAGTCTTTAGAACCTTGTTTGATGCTTCTACAGTAAAGGAGGGGGGAATGAGAGCTGTTTGAGTCAGGGGTCTGGCAGAGTGCCACGAGCTCAGTGAGAGTTAGCTGCATTCCATTGCATTTCTACAGACAAAGGAATTCTCCGGTTGAAACATTATTGAAGATTTATGATAAAAACATCCTAAAGATTGATTCTATACTTCGTTTGACATGTTTCTACGAACTGTAATATGACTTTTCGTCTGAACTTTCGCCTGGACTTGCCCGCACCTCCTGAGTTTGTGTACTAAACGCGCTAACAAAAGGAGGTATTTGGACATAAATTATGGACTTTATCGAACAAAACAAACATTTATTGTGGAACTGGGATTCCTGGGAGTGCATTCTGATGAAGATCATCAAAGGTAAGTGAATATTTATAATGCTATTTCTGACTACTGTTGACTCCACAATATGGCGGATATATTTTTGTCTTGATTGGGCTCTGAGCGCCGACCTCAGATTATTGCATGGTTTGCTTTTTCCGTAAAGCTTTTTTGAAATCTGACAGCGGTTGCATTAAGGAGAAGTGCATCTAAAGTTCCATGCATAACACTTGTATTTTCATCAACATGTATTATGAGTATTTCTGTAAATTGATGTGGCTCTCTGCAAAATCACCGGATGTTTTGGAACTACTGAACGTAACGCGCCAATGTAAACTCAGATTTTTGGATATAAATATGAACTTTACCGAACAAAACATACATGTATTGTGTAACATGAAGTCCTATGAGTGTCATCTGATGAAGATCATCAAAGGTTAGTGATTAATTGTATCTATATTTCTGCTTTTTGTGAATCCTCTCTTTAGCTGGAAAAATGGCTGTGTTATTCTGTGAATAGGCACTCACCTAACATAATCGTTTGGTTTGCTTTCGTCGTAAAGCCTTTTTGAAATCGGACACTGTGGCTGGATTTACAACAAGTAAAAGAGAGGTTAAACGTGGTGTGTGTAGATGTGTTAAATGTTGTGTGTGTGTTAAACATGGTGAGTGTGGATGTGTTAAACGTGGTGTGTGTGGATGTTAAATATACGTATAGCAGATTTAGCCAGTGAAGCGTTAAGAGGAGAGAAACATGCCACATTAATGAAGACCCACTGTTGTCCCACAGGGATGTTAGAATGTCAAACAGAATGTTAAGAGGTAAGCTGGTATGTCACTATAGAAGAACGAAGACAGTTTGATGATACGGGCCGACACCTGACAAGTAGAAAAAAACATGCCTTTCACCAGATGTAAAACAAACAAACAAACAAACAAACAAACAAACAAACAAACAAACAAACAAACAAACAAACAAACAAACACACACACACACACACACACACACACACACACACACACACACACACACACACACACACACACACACACACACACACACACACACACACACACACACACACACACACACACACACACACACACACACACACACACACACACAACCAATCCTCTACCATGAGGACAAGAACAGACATGTCCAATTCCTACTATTTTCAGGCTTTTTCAAGAGAACACTGTGAAAGCCTCAACATGATCCCAAGTGGCCAATCATGAAAGATACAGGCTGTCCCAGGCTCTGGGTTCAACTCAGAGAAGAGTCAGGTGAGCAAGTGCTTGGCAGGAACAAAGTCTGCACCAAAACCTGTAGGTTAGGACCCAGGTTTGTAAGTTAGGACCCAGGTTTGTAAGTTAGGACCCAGGTTTGTAAGTTAGGACCCAGGTTTGTAAGTTAGGACCCAGGTTTGTAAGTTAGGACCCAGGTTTGTAAGTTAGGACCCAGGTTTGTAAGTTAGGACCCAGGTTTGTAAGTTAGGACCCAGGTTTGTAAGTTAGGACCCAGGTTTGTAAGTTAGGACCCAGGTTTGTAAGTTAGGACCCAGGTTTGTAAGTCAGGACCCAGGTTTGTAAGTTAGGACCCAGGTTTGTAAGTTAGGACCCAGGTTTGTAAGTTAGGACCCAGGTTTGGTTAAGTAACTTTCCCCAAAATCCCAAGGTTTCCAGAAATCCCGATTGGAAGGTTCCTGGAATCAAGAGGTAATGAGCAGGAAATCCGGGAATCATCCAACCAGGATTTCTGGAAAACTTGGGAATGTACGGAACATTACTGGAATTTTGAAAACCTAGCAGGGTATAAACAGTATATATATAAACAGTATTTAAAATGTTTGGGGTCACTTAGAAATGTATTTGTTTTTGAAAGAAAAGCACATTTTTTGGTCCATTAAAGTAACATCAAATTGATCCGAAATACAGTGTAGACATTGTTAATGTTGTAAATTACTATTGTAGCTGGAAACGGCAGATTATTTTATAGAATATCTACATCGGCGTACAGAGGCCCATTATCAGCAACCATCACTCCTGTGTTCCAATGCCACATTGTGTTAGCTAATCCAAGTTTATCCTTTTAAAAGGCTAATTGATCATTAGAAAACCCTTGCAATTGTGTTAGCACAGCTGAAAACTGTAGTTCTTATTATAGAAGCAATAAAACTGGCCTTAGACTAGTTGAGTATCTAGAGCATCAGCATTTGTGGGTTCGATTACAGGCTCAAAATTACCAGAAACAAAGGACCTTCATTCTGAAACTCGTCAGTCTATTCTTATTCTGAGAAATGAAGGCTATTCCATGTGAGAAATTACCAAGAAACTGAAGATCTCGTACAACGCTGTGTATTACTCCCTTCACAGAACAGCGCAAACTGTCTCTAACCAGAGTAGAAAGAGGAGTGGGAGGCCCCGGTGCACAACTGAGCAAGAGGACAAGTACATTAGAGTGTCTAGTTTGAGAAACAGACGCCTCACAAGTCCTCAACTGTCAGCTTCATTAAATAGTACCTGCAAAACACCAGTCTCAATGTCAAAAGTGAAGAGGCGACTCCGTGATGCTGGCCTTCTAGGCAGAAATTCTCTGTCCAGTGTCTGTATTGCCCATCTTAATCTTTTATTTTTATTGGCCAGTCTGAGATATGGCTTTTTCTTTGCAACTCTGCCTAGAAGGCCAGCATTCCGGAATATGTGTACACACACCCTTTGATGTTATCACTGATCAAACATGATTGGATAAATCCTGGAAGAGAATGAGACGAACATCTTTTTGATGGAATGCTTTGCTGTGATTGGCTGGTGCTTACCGAACGCCGTGCTCCGGTTGGCCAGTCCAGAGTAGGCGTTGCCGCTGGGCGATGAGGTGGCCGGGGAGGACAGGGGGCTATAGGAAGATGGGTCTCCTTGGTAACTGTGGCCGGAGCCTATCCCAAACGGACTGGACTGGGCCTTTGTGGACTGGATAGGGAGAGGGAGAGAAGGAAAAATAGTTTAGAGTGTGTGTTGTACTAGACTAGCAGAGAGACGTGTGTGTTGTACTAGACTAGCAGAGAGACGTGTGTGTTTAACTAGACTAGCAGAGAGACGTGTGTGTTTAACTAGACTAGCAGAGAGACGTGTGTTTAACTAGACTAGCAGAGAGACGTGTGTGTTTTACTAGACTAGCAGAGAGACGTGTGTGTTTAACTAGACTAGCAGAGAGACGTGTGTGTTGAACTAGATTAGCAGAGAGACGTGTGTGTTGTACTAGACTAGCAGAGAGACGTGTGTGTTGTACTAGACTAGCAGAGAGACGTGTGTGTTTAACTAGACTAGCAGAGAGACGTGTGTGTTGTACTAGATTAGCAGAGAGACGTGTGTGTTGTACTAGACTAGCAGAGAGACGTGTGTGTTGTACTAGACTAGCAGAGAGACGTGTGTGTTTAACTAGACTAGCAGAGAGACGTGTGTGTTTAACTAGACTAGCAGAGAGACGTGTGTGTTTAACTAGACTAGCAGAGAGACGTGTGTGTTTAACTAGACTAGCAGAGAGACGTGTGTGTTTAACTAGACTAGCAGAGAGACGTGTGTGTTTAACTAGACTAGCAGAGAGACGTGTGTGTGTTTAACTAGACTAGCAGAGAGACGTGTGTGTTGTACTAGACTAGCAGAGAGACGTGTGTGTTTAACTAGACTAGCAGAGAGACGTGTGTGTTGTACTAGACTAGCAGAGAGACGTGTGTGTTGTACTAGACTAGCAGAGAGACGTGTGTGTTGTACTAGACTAGCAGAGAGACGTGTGTGTTGTACTAGACTAGCAGAGAGACGTGTGTGTTGTACTAGACTAGCAGAGAGACGTGTGTGTTGTACTAGACTAGCAGAGAGACGTGTGTGTTGTACTAGACTAGCAGAGAGACGTGTGTGTTTAACTAGACTAGCAGAGAGACGTGTGTGTGTTTAACTAGACTAGCAGAGAGACGTGTGTGTTTAACTAGACTAGCAGAGAGACGTGTGTGTTTAACTAGACTAGCAGAGAGACGTGTGTGTTTAACTAGACTAGCAGAGAGACGTGTGTGTTGTACGAGACTAGCAGAGAGACGTGTGTGTTGTACTAGACTAGCAGAGACGTGTGTGTTTAACTAGACTAGCAGAGAGACGTGTGTGTTGTACTAGACTAGCAGAGAGACGTGTGTGTTGTACTAGACTAGCAGAGAGACGTGTGTGTTTAACTAGACTAGCAGAGAGACGTGTGTGTTGTACTAGACTAGCAGAGAGACGTGTGTGTTTTACTAGACTAGCAGAGAGACGTGTGTGTGTTATACTAGACTAGCAGAGAGACGTGTGTGTTGTACTAGACTAGCAGAGAGACGTGTGTGTGTTATACTAGACTAGCAGAGAGACGTGTGTGTTGTACTAGACTAGCAGAGAGACGTGTGTGTTGTACTAGACTAGCAGAGAGACGTGTGTGTTTAACTAGACTAGCAGAGAGACGTGTGTGTTGTACTAGACTAGCAGAGAGACGTGTGTGTTGTACTAGACTAGCAGAGAGACGTGTGTGTTGTACTAGACTAGCAGAGAGACGTGTGTGTTGTACTAGACTAGCAGAGAGACGTGTGTGTGTTTAACTAGACTAGCAGAGAGACGTGTGTGTTGTACTAGACTAGCAGAGAGACGTGTGTGTTGTACTAGACTAGCAGAGAGACGTGTGTGTTTAACTAGACTAGCAGAGACGTGTGTGTTGTACTAGACTAGCAGAGAGACGTGTGTGTTTAACTAGACTAGCAGAGAGACGTGTGTGTTGTACTAGACTAGCAGAGAGACGTGTGTGTTTAACTAGACTAGCAGAGACGTGTGTGTTTAACTAGACTAGCAGAGAGACGTGTGTGTTGTACTAGACTAGCAGAGAGACGTGTGTGTTTAACTAGACTAGCAGAGACGTGTGTGTTTAACTAGACTAGCAGAGAGACGTGTGTGTTTTACTAGACTAGCAGAGAGACGTGTGTGTTTTACTAGACTAGCAGAGAGACGTGTGTGTTTAACTAGACTAGCAGAGACGTGTGTGTTTAACTAGACTAGCAGAGAGGTGTGTGTGTTTTACTAGACTAGCAGAGAGACGTGTGTGTTTTACTAGACTAGCAGAGAGACGTGTGTGTTTAACTAGACTAGCAGAGAGACGTGTGTGTTTTACTAGACTAGCAGAGAGACGTGTGTGTTTAACTAGACTAGCAGAGAGACGTGTGTGTTTAACTAGACTAGCAGAGAGACGTGTGTGTTTTACTAGACTAGCAGAGAGACGTGTGTGTTTTACTAGACTAGCAGAGAGACGTGTGTGTTTAACTAGACTAGCAGAGAGACGTGTGTGTTGTACTAGACTAGCAGAGAGACGTGTGTGTTTAACTAGACTAGCAGAGAGACGTGTGTGTTGTACTAGACTAGCAGAGAGACGTGTGTGTTGTACTAGACTAGCAGAGAGACGTGTGTGTGTGTGTGTGTGTTACTGGTGTAGGTTGAGGAGAAGACAGATGAGCCTGCTAAACACCATATGCTCAACACACTCCCCTTAGCACGCATGTCGTGTGGTCCGATATGCAGATCAGAACACACACACACACACACACACACACACACACACACACACACACACACACACACACACACACACACACACACACACACACTCCATTATCAGGCTCTGCTGATGAGATTCACTGAAGCGAGGAGAAAGAGAGAATCTGCATAACGACCACTGAAACGCTATTGGCTAACAGTAGAGGATTCCTGTTGTCAACCAAAGCAGAGATGACTACATTCTGTAGCAGTAGCTATGGGAGTCAGTGTGTGATCAGTGTGTCGTCTGCCTGACTAGAAAACACCTACAACATATAGGCATTAGATCTGGAATGGAACCACGTCTGGATTGATTCTATAGATATTTAATCCGTTTCAGATTTCTGGATTCTGTCTGACTCTACTCAACACAAATCATATCTGCTACATGTTCAGGTCTGTGTGTTTTACCTGGCCTGAGAAGGTAGGGTATGTTACTAGTCCTGTGTGTGAGAGACCTGGCCTGAGAAGGTAGGGTCTGTTACTAATCCTGTGTGTGAGAGACCTGGCCTGAGAAGGTAGGGTCTGTTACTAGTCCTGTGTGTGAGAGACCTGGCCTGAGAAGGTAGGGTATGTTACTAGTCCTGTGTGTGAGAGACCTGGCCTGAGAAGGTAGGGTCTGTTACTAGTCCTGTGTGTGAGAGACCTGGCCTGAGAAGGTAGGGTATGTTGCTAGTCCTGTGTGTGTTTTACCTGGCCTGAGAAGGTAGGGTCTGTTACTAGTCCTGTGTGTGAGAGACCTGGCCTGAGAAGGTAGGGTCTGTTACTAGTCCTGTGTGTGAGAGACCTGGCCTGAGAAGGTAGGGTCTGTTACTAGTCCTGTGTGTGAGAGACCTGGCCTGAGAAGGTAGGGTATGTTGCTAGTCCTGTGTGTGTTTTACCTGGCCTGAGAAGGTAGGGTATGTTGCTTGTCCTGTGTGTGTTTTACCTGGCCTGAGAAGGTAGGGTCTGTTACTAGTCCTGTGTGTGAGAGACCTGGCCTGAGAAGGTAGGGTCTGTTACTAGTCCTGTGTGTTTTACCTGGCCTGAGAAGGTAGGGTCTGTTACTAGTCCTGTGTGTGAGAGACCCGGCCTGAGAAGGTAGGGTCTGTTACTAGTCCTGTGTGTGAGAGACCTGGCCTGAGAAGGTAGGGTCTGTTACTAGTCCTGTGTGAGAGAGACCTGGCCTGAGAAGGTAGGGTATGTTGCTAGTCCTGTGTGTGTTTTACCTGGCCTGAGAAGGTAGGGTCTGTTACTAGTCCTGTGTGTGAGAGACCTGGCCTGAGAAGGTAGGGTCTGTTACTAGTCCTGTGTGTGTTTTACCTGGCCTGAGAAGGTAGGGTCTGTTACTAGTCCTGTGTGTGAGAGACCTGGCCTGAGAAGGTAGGGTCTGTTACTAGTCCTGTGTGTGTTTTACCTGGCCTGAGAAGGTAGGGTCTGTTACTAGTCCTGTGTGTGTTTTACCTGGCCTGAGAAGGCAGGGTCTGTTACTAGTCCTGTGTGTGTTTGACCTGGCCTGAGAAGGTAGGGTCTGTTACTAGTCCTGTGTGTGAGAGACCTGGCCTGAGAAGGTAGGGTCTGTTACTAGTCCTGTGTGTGAGAGACCTGGCCTGAGAAGGTAGGGTCTGTTACTAGTCCTGTGTGTGAGAGACCTGGCCTGAGAAGGTAGGGTATGTTGCTAGTCCTGTGTGTGTTTTACCTGGCCTGAGAAGGTAGGGTCTGTTACTAGTCCTGTGTGTGTTTTACCTGGCCTGAGAAGGTAGGGTCTGTTACTAGTCCTGTGTGTGAGAGACCTGGCCTGAGAAGGTAGGGTATGTTACTAGTCCTGTGTGTGAGAGACCTGGCCTGAGAAGGTAGGGTCTGTTACTAGTCCTGTGTGTGAGAGACCTGGCCTGAGAAGGTAGGGTCTGTTACTAGTCCTGTGTGTGAGAGACCTGGCCTGAGAAGGTAGGGTATGTTGCTAGTCCTGTGTGTGTTTTACCTGGCCTGAGAAGGTAGGGTCTGTTACTAGTCCTGTGTGTGTTTTACCTGGCCTGAGAAGGTAGGGTCTGTTACTAGTCCTGTGTGTGAGAGACCTGGCCTGAGAAGGTAGGGTCTGTTACTAGTCCTGTGTGTGAGAGACCTGGCCTGAGAAGGTAGGGTATGTTGCTAGTCCTGTGTGTGTTTTACCTGGCCTGAGAAGGTAGGGTATGTTGCTTGTCCTGTGTGTGTTTTACCTGGCCTGAGAAGGTAGGGTCTGTTACTAGTCCTGTGTGTGAGAGACCTGGCCTGAGAAGGTAGGGTCTGTTACTAGTCCTGTGTGTGAGAGACCTGGCCTGAGAAGGTAGGGTATGTTGCTAGTCCTGTGTGTGTTTTACCTGGCCTGAGAAGGTAGGGTATGTTGCTTGTCCTGTGTGTGTTTTACCTGGCCTGAGAAGGTAGGGTCTGTTACTAGTCCTGTGTGTGAGAGACCTGGCCTGAGAAGGTAGGGTCTGTTACTAGTCCTGTGTGTTTTACCTGGCCTGAGAAGGTAGGGTCTGTTACTAGTCCTGTGTGTGAGAGACCCGGCCTGAGAAGGTAGGGTCTGTTACTAGTCCTGTGTGTGAGAGACCTGGCCTGAGAAGGTAGGGTCTGTTACTAGTCCTGTGTGAGAGAGACCTGGCCTGAGAAGGTAGGGTCTGTTACTAGTCCTGTGTGTGTTTTACCTGGCCTGAGAAGGTAGGGTCTGTTACTAGTCCTGTGTGTGTTTTACCTGGCCTGAGAAGGCAGGGTCTGTTACTAGTCCTGTGTGTGTTTGACCTGGCCTGAGAAGGTAGGGTCTGTTACTAGTCCTGTGTGTGAGAGACCTGGCCTGAGAAGGTAGGGTCTGTTACTAGTCCTGTGTGTGTTTTACCTGGTCTGAGAAGGTAGGGTCTGTTACTAGTCCTGTGTGTGTTTTACCTGGTCTGAGAAGGTAGGGTCTGTTACTAGTCCTGTGTGTGTTTTACCTGGCCTGAGAAGGTAGGGTCTGTTACTAGTCCTGTGTGTGTTTTACCTGGTCTGAGAAGGTAGGGTCTGTTACTAGTCCTGTGTGTGAGAGACCTGGCCTGAGAAGGTAGGGTCTGTTACTAGTCCTGTGTGTGAGAGACCTGGCCTGAGAAGGTAGGGTCTGTTACTAGTCCTGTGTGTGAGAGACCTGGCCTGAGAAGGTAGGGTATGTTGCTAGTCCTGTGTGTGTTTTACCTGGCCTGAGAAGGTAGGGTCTGTTACTAGTCCTGTGTGTTTTACCTGGCCTGAGAAGGTAGGGTATGTTGCTAGTCCTGTGTGTGTTTTACCTGGCCTGAGAAGGTAGGGTCTGTTACTAGTCCTGTGTGTGTTTTACCTGGCCTGAGAAGGTAGGGTATGTTGCTAGTCCTGTGTGTGTTTTACCTGGCCTGAGAAGGTAGGGTCTGTTACTAGTCCTGTGTGTGAGAGACCTGGCCTGAGAAGGTAGGGTCTGTTACTAGTCCTGTGTGTGAGAGACCTGGTCTGAGAAGGTAGGGTCTGTTACTAGTCCTCTGTGTGAGAGACCTGGCCTGAGAAGGTAGGGTCTGTTACTAGTCCTGTGTGTGAGAGACCCGGCCTGAGAAGGTAGGGTCTGTTACTAGTCCTGTGTGTGAGAGACCTGGCCTGAGAAGGTAGGGTCTGTTACTAGTCCTGTGTGTGTTTTACCTGGCCTGAGAAGGTAGGGTCTGTTACTAGTCCTGTGTGTGTTTTACCTGGCCTGAGAAGGCAGGGTCTGTTACTAGTCCTGTGTGTGTTTGACCTGGCCTGAGAAGGTAGGGTCTGTTACTAGTCCTGTGTGTGAGAGACCTGGCCTGAGAAGGTAGGGTCTGTTACTAGTCCTGTGTGTGAGAGACCTGGCCTGAGAAGGTAGGGTCTGTTACTAGTCCTGTGTGTGTTTTACCTGGTCTGAGAAGGTAGGGTCTGTTACTAGTCCTGTGTGTGTTTTACCTGGTCTGAGAAGGTAGGGTCTGTTACTAGTCCTGTGTGTGTTTTACCTGGCCTGAGAAGGTAGGGTCTGTTACTAGTCCTGTGTGTGTTTTACCTGGTCTGAGAAGGTAGGGTCTGTTACTAGTCCTGTGTGTGAGAGACCTGGCCTGAGAAGGTAGGGTCTGTTACTAGTCCTGTGTGTGAGAGACCTGGCCTGAGAAGGTAGGGTCTGTTACTAGTCCTGTGTGTGAGAGACCTGGCCTGAGAAGGTAGGGTATGTTGCTAGTCCTGTGTGTGTTTTACCTGGCCTGAGAAGGTAGGGTCTGTTACTAGTCCTGTGTGTGTTTTACCTGGCCTGAGAAGGTAGGGTCTGTTACTAGTCCTGTGTGTGTTTTACCTGGCCTGAGAAGGTAGGGTCTGTTACTAGTCCTGTGTGTTTTACCTGGCCTGAGAAGGTAGGGTATGTTGCTAGTCCTGTGTGTGTTTTACCTGGCCTGAGAAGGTAGGGTCTGTTACTAGTCCTGTGTGTGTTTTACCTGGCCTGAGAAGGTAGGGTCTGTTACTAGTCCTGTGTGTTTTACCTGGCCTGAGAAGGTAGGGTCTGTTACTAGTCCTGTGTGTGTTTTACCTGGCCTGAGAAGGTAGGGTATGTTGCTAGTCCTGTGTGTCTTTTACCTGGCCTGAGAAGGTAGGGTCTGTTACTAGTCCTCTGTGTGAGAGACCTGGCCTGAGAAGGTAGGGTCTGTTACTAGTCCTGTGTGTGAGAGACCCGGCCTGAGAAGGTAGGGTCTGTTACTAGTCCTGTGTGTGAGAGACCTGGCCTGAGAAGGTAGGGTCTGTTACTAGTCCTGTGTGTGTTTTACCTGGCCTGAGAAGGCAGGGTCTGTTACTAGTCCTGTGTGTGTTTTACCTGGCCTGAGAAGGCAGGGTCTGTTACTAGTCCTGTGTGTGTTTGACCTGGCCTGAGAAGGTAGGGTCTGTTACTAGTCCTGTGTGTGAGAGACCTGGCCTGAGAAGGTAGGGTCTGTTACTAGTCCTGTGTGTGTTTTACCTGGTCTGAGAAGGTAGGGTCTGTTACTAGTCCTGTGTGTGTTTTACCTGGTCTGAGAAGGTAGGGTCTGTTACTAGTCCTGTGTGTGTTTTACCTGGCCTGAGAAGGTAGGGTCTGTTACTAGTCCTGTGTGTGTTTTACCTGGTCTGAGAAGGTAGGGTCTGTTACTAGTCCTGTGTGTGAGAGACCTGGCCTGAGAAGGTAGGGTCTGTTACTAGTCCTGTGTGTGAGAGACCTGGCCTGAGAAGGTAGGGTCTGTTACTAGTCCTGTGTGTGAGAGACCTGGCCTGAGAAGGTAGGGTATGTTGCTAGTCCTGTGTGTGTTTTACCTGGCCTGAGAAGGTAGGGTATGTTGCTTGTCCTGTGTGTGTTTTACCTGGCCTGAGAAGGTAGGGTCTGTTACTAGTCCTGTGTGTGAGAGACCTGGCCTGAGAAGGTAGGGTCTGTTACTAGTCCTGTGTGTTTTACCTGGCCTGAGAAGGTAGGGTCTGTTACTAGTCCTGTGTGTGAGAGACCCGGCCTGAGAAGGTAGGGTCTGTTACTAGTCCTGTGTGTGAGAGACCTGGCCTGAGAAGGTAGGGTCTGTTACTAGTCCTGTGTGAGAGAGACCTGGCCTGAGAAGGTAGGGTCTGTTACTAGTCCTGTGTGTGTTTTACCTGGCCTGAGAAGGTAGGGTCTGTTACTAGTCCTGTGTGTGTTTTACCTGGCCTGAGAAGGCAGGGTCTGTTACTAGTCCTGTGTGTGTTTGACCTGGCCTGAGAAGGTAGGGTCTGTTACTAGTCCTGTGTGTGAGAGACCTGGCCTGAGAAGGTAGGGTCTGTTACTAGTCCTGTGTGTGTTTTACCTGGTCTGAGAAGGTAGGGTCTGTTACTAGTCCTGTGTGTGTTTTACCTGGTCTGAGAAGGTAGGGTCTGTTACTAGTCCTGTGTGTGTTTTACCTGGCCTGAGAAGGTAGGGTCTGTTACTAGTCCTGTGTGTGTTTTACCTGGTCTGAGAAGGTAGGGTCTGTTACTAGTCCTGTGTGTGAGAGACCTGGCCTGAGAAGGTAGGGTCTGTTACTAGTCCTGTGTGTGAGAGACCTGGCCTGAGAAGGTAGGGTCTGTTACTAGTCCTGTGTGTGAGAGACCTGGCCTGAGAAGGTAGGGTATGTTGCTAGTCCTGTGTGTGTTTTACCTGGCCTGAGAAGGTAGGGTCTGTTACTAGTCCTGTGTGTTTTACCTGGCCTGAGAAGGTAGGGTATGTTGCTAGTCCTGTGTGTGTTTTACCTGGCCTGAGAAGGTAGGGTCTGTTACTAGTCCTGTGTGTGTTTTACCTGGCCTGAGAAGGTAGGGTATGTTGCTAGTCCTGTGTGTGTTTTACCTGGCCTGAGAAGGTAGGGTCTGTTACTAGTCCTGTGTGTGAGAGACCTGGCCTGAGAAGGTAGGGTCTGTTACTAGTCCTGTGTGTGAGAGACCTGGTCTGAGAAGGTAGGGTCTGTTACTAGTCCTCTGTGTGAGAGACCTGGCCTGAGAAGGTAGGGTCTGTTACTAGTCCTGTGTGTGAGAGACCCGGCCTGAGAAGGTAGGGTCTGTTACTAGTCCTGTGTGTGAGAGACCTGGCCTGAGAAGGTAGGGTCTGTTACTAGTCCTGTGTGTGTTTTACCTGGCCTGAGAAGGTAGGGTCTGTTACTAGTCCTGTGTGTGTTTTACCTGGCCTGAGAAGGCAGGGTCTGTTACTAGTCCTGTGTGTGTTTGACCTGGCCTGAGAAGGTAGGGTCTGTTACTAGTCCTGTGTGTGAGAGACCTGGCCTGAGAAGGTAGGGTCTGTTACTAGTCCTGTGTGTGAGAGACCTGGCCTGAGAAGGTAGGGTCTGTTACTAGTCCTGTGTGTGTTTTACCTGGTCTGAGAAGGTAGGGTCTGTTACTAGTCCTGTGTGTGTTTTACCTGGTCTGAGAAGGTAGGGTCTGTTACTAGTCCTGTGTGTGTTTTACCTGGCCTGAGAAGGTAGGGTCTGTTACTAGTCCTGTGTGTGTTTTACCTGGTCTGAGAAGGTAGGGTCTGTTACTAGTCCTGTGTGTGAGAGACCTGGCCTGAGAAGGTAGGGTCTGTTACTAGTCCTGTGTGTGAGAGACCTGGCCTGAGAAGGTAGGGTCTGTTACTAGTCCTGTGTGTGAGAGACCTGGCCTGAGAAGGTAGGGTATGTTGCTAGTCCTGTGTGTGTTTTACCTGGCCTGAGAAGGTAGGGTCTGTTACTAGTCCTGTGTGTGTTTTACCTGGCCTGAGAAGGTAGGGTCTGTTACTAGTCCTGTGTGTGTTTTACCTGGCCTGAGAAGGTAGGGTCTGTTACTAGTCCTGTGTGTTTTACCTGGCCTGAGAAGGTAGGGTATGTTGCTAGTCCTGTGTGTGTTTTACCTGGCCTGAGAAGGTAGGGTCTGTTACTAGTCCTGTGTGTGTTTTACCTGGCCTGAGAAGGTAGGGTATGTTGCTAGTCCTGTGTGTCTTTTACCTGGCCTGAGAAGGTAGGGTCTGTTACTAGTCCTCTGTGTGAGAGACCTGGCCTGAGAAGGTAGGGTCTGTTACTAGTCCTGTGTGTGAGAGACCCGGCCTGAGAAGGTAGGGTCTGTTACTAGTCCTGTGTGTGAGAGACCTGGCCTGAGAAGGTAGGGTCTGTTACTAGTCCTGTGTGTGTTTTACCTGGCCTGAGAAGGTAGGGTCTGTTACTAGTCCTGTGTGTGTTTTACCTGGCCTGAGAAGGCAGGGTCTGTTACTAGTCCTGTGTGTGTTTGACCTGGCCTGAGAAGGTAGGGTCTGTTACTAGTCCTGTGTGTGAGAGACCTGGCCTGAGAAGGTAGGGTCTGTTACTAGTCCTGTGTGTGTTTTACCTGGTCTGAGAAGGTAGGGTCTGTTACTAGTCCTGTGTGTGTTTTACCTGGTCTGAGAAGGTAGGGTCTGTTACTAGTCCTGTGTGTGTTTTACCTGGCCTGAGAAGGTAGGGTCTGTTACTAGTCCTGTGTGTGTTTTACCTGGTCTGAGAAGGTAGGGTCTGTTACTAGTCCTGTGTGTGAGAGACCTGGCCTGAGAAGGTAGGGTCTGTTACTAGTCCTGTGTGTGAGAGACCTGGCCTGAGAAGGTAGGGTCTGTTACTAGTCCTGTGTGTGAGAGACCTGGCCTGAGAAGGTAGGGTATGTTGCTAGTCCTGTGTGTGTTTTACCTGGCCTGAGAAGGTAGGGTCTGTTACTAGTCCTGTGTGTTTTACCTGGCCTGAGAAGGTAGGGTATGTTGCTAGTCCTGTGTGTGTTTTACCTGGCCTGAGAAGGTAGGGTCTGTTACTAGTCCTGTGTGTGTTTTACCTGGCCTGAGAAGGTAGGGTATGTTGCTAGTCCTGTGTGTGTTTTACCTGGCCTGAGAAGGTAGGGTCTGTTACTAGTCCTCTGTGTGAGAGACCTGGCCTGAGAAGGTAGGGTCTGTTACTAGTCCTGTGTGTGAGAGACCCGGCCTGAGAAGGTAGGGTCTGTTACTAGTCCTGTGTGTGAGAGACCTGGCCTGAGAAGGTAGGGTCTGTTGTTAGTCCTGTGTGTGAGAGACCTGGCCTGAGAAGGTAGGGTATGTTGTTAGTCCTGTGTGTGAGAGACCTGAACTGAGAAGGTAGGGTCTGTTACTAGTCCTGTGTGTGAGAGACCTGGCCTGAGAAGGTAGGGTCTGTTGCTAGTCCTGTGTGTGAGAGACCTGGCCTGAGAAGGTAGGGTCTGTTGTTAGTCCTGTGTGTGTGTGTGTGTGTGTGTGTGTGTGTGTGTGTGTACCTGGCCAGAGAACGGGGGTCTGTTGCCAGTCCAGGCCACCTGTCCTGGGTTGAGCTGTCTGGAGATTTGAGCTAGGTTCTGATTGGACGATCCCGACGGCTGGATATCGTTCACCCCCGGGACATGGATCACTGAGGAGCTGTGTGACAGACAGACAGCATTCCAAGTAAATGTGTGACATGAGAGCCTTTATATAGGCCCCTGCAGACGGTCATATTTAATTTATACTTTAACAACACATTTAACTGTTCACATCTGTCAACTCTAGTCTGCTCAATTGTTTAACCATCACCTGAGGCCCTGTCTTTCCCTACGGCTTTCAACTTTAAACACACACGCTAATGTGCATGCATGCACGTACACACAGACCACAGAGACCCACACAGACCCACAGAGAGGTGTACCTGAAGCTCTTGGCAGAGTGTCCGGGCTGGAAGGGAGAGTTCTGGGAGTAGAGCTGCTGACCTCCCGCCGTAGACGAAGGAACCATCATCTTCTTCTCACCAGCTGGAACCACACAATACACACACCGTTTATAGATAGAGAGAGATGTATAGAGGGAGAAACAGACATTCAGAGAGACATTCAGGGGGAGAGACATTCAGAGGGAGAGACATTTAGGGGGAGAGACATTCTGAGAGACATTCAGGGGGAGAGACATTCAGAGGGAGAGACATTCAGAGGGAGAGACATTCAGAGGGAGAGACATTCAGAGGGAGAGACATTCAGAGGGAGAGACATTCAGAGGGAGAGACATTCAGAGGGAGAGACATTCAGAAAGAGAGACATTCAGAAAGAGAGACATTCAGAAAGAGAGACATTCAGAGAGACATTCAGAGAGACATTCAGAAAGAGAGACATTCAGAGAGACATTCAGAGAGACATTCTGAAAGAGACATTCTGAAAGAGACATTCTGAAAGAGACATTCTGAAAGAGACATTCTGAAAGAGACATTCTGAAAGAGACATTCTGAAAGAGACACATTGAGGGAGACACATTGAGGGAGAGACATTGAGGGAGAGACATTCAGAGAGACATTCTGAAAGAGATATTCAGAGAGACATTCTGAAAGAGAGACATTCTGAAAGAGATATTCAGAGAGACATTCTGAAAGAGACATTCTGAAAGAGACATTGAGGGAGAGACATTGAGGGAGAGACATTGAGGGAGAGACATTGAGGGAGAGACATTCTGAGGGAGAGACATTCTGAGGGAGAGACATTCAGAGAGACATTCGGAGAGAAAGAAAGCTGACAGAGGCAGACAGAGAGGGAGGGAGAGACAGCCAGAGAGAGGGAGAGACAGCCAGAGAGAAAGGGAGAGACGGACAGAGAGAGGGAGAGAGACGGACAGAGAGAGGGAGAGAGACGGACAGAGAGAGGGAGAGAGACGGACAGAGAGAGGGAGAGAGACGGACAGAGAGAGGGAGAGAGACGGACAGAGAGAGGGAGAGAGACGGACAGAGAGAGGGAGAGAGACGGACAGAGAGAGGGAGAGAGACGGACAGAGAGAGGGAGAGAGACGGACAGAGAGAGGGAGAGAGACGGACAGAGAGAGGGAGAGAGACGGACAGAGAGAGGGAGAGAGACGGACAGAGAGAGGGAGAGAGACGGACAGAGAGAGGGAGAGAGACGGACAGAGAGAGGGAGAGAGACGGACAGAGAGAGGGAGAGAGACGGACAGAGAGAGGGAGAGAGACGGACAGAGAGAGGGAGAGAGACGGACAGAGAGAGGGAGAGAGACGGACAGAGAGAGGGAGAGAGACGGACAGAGAGAGGGAGAGAGACGGACAGAGAGAGGGAGAGAGACGGACAGAGAGAGGGAGAGAGACGGACAGAGAGAGGGAGAGAGACGGACAGAGAGAGGGAGAGAGACGGACAGAGAGAGGGAGAGAGACGGACAGAGAGAGGGAGAGAGACGGACAGAGAGAGGGAGAGAGACGGACAGAGAGAGGGAGAGAGACGGACAGAGAGAGGGAGAGAGACGGACAGAGAGAGGGAGAGAGACGGACAGAGAGAGGGAGAGAGACGGACAGAGAGAGGGAGAGAGACGGACAGAGAGAGGGAGAGAGACGGACAGAGAGAGGGAGAGAGACGGACAGAGAGAGGGAGAGAGACGGACAGAGAGAGGGAGAGAGACGGACAGAGAGAGGGAGAGAGACGGACAGAGAGAGGGAGAGAGACGGACAGAGAGAGGGAGAGAGACGGACAGAGAGAGGGAGAGAGACGGACAGAGAGAGGGAGAGAGACGGACAGAGAGAGGGAGAGAGACGGACAGAGAGAGGGAGAGAGACGGACAGAGAGAGGGAGAGAGACGGACAGAGAGAGGGAGAGAGACGGACAGAGAGAGGGAGAGAGACGGACAGAGAGAGGGAGAGAGACGGACAGAGAGAGGGAGAGAGACGGACAGAGAGAGGGAGAGAGACGGACAGAGAGAGGGAGAGAGACGGACAGAGAGAGGGAGAGAGACGGACAGAGAGAGGGAGAGAGACGGACAGAGAGAGGGAGAGAGGCGGACAGAGAGAGGGAGAGAGGCGGACAGAGAGAGGGAGAGAGACGGACAGAGAGAGGGAGAGAGACGGACAGAGAGAGGGAGAGAGACGGACAGAGAGAGGGAGAGACGGACAGAGAGAGGGAGAGAGACGGACAGAGAGAGGGAGAGACGGACAGAGAGAGGGAGAGACGGACAGAGAGAGGGAGAGACGGACAGAGAGAGGGAGAGACGGACAGAGAGAGGGAGAGACGGACAGAGAGAGGGAGAGAGACGGACAGAGAGAGGGAGAGAGACGGACAGAGAGAGGGAGAGAGACGGACAGAGAGAGGGAGAGAGACGGACAGAGAGAGGGAGAGAGACGGACAGAGAGAGGGAGAGAGACGGACAGAGAGAGGGAGAGAGACGGACAGAGAGAGGGAGAGAGACGGACAGAGAGAGGGAGAGAGACGGACAGAGAGAGGGAGAGAGACGGACAGAGAGAGGGAGAGAGACGGACAGAGAGAGGGAGAGAGACGGACAGAGAGAGGGAGAGAGACGGACAGAGAGAGGGAGAGAGACGGACAGAGAGAGGGAGAGAGACGGACAGAGAGAGAGGGAGAGACGGACAGAGAGAGAGGGAGAGACGGACAGAGAGAGGGAGAGAGACGGACAGAGAGAGGGAGAGAGACGGACAGAGAGAGGGAGAGAGACGGACAGAGAGAGGGAGAGAGACGGACAGAGAGAGAGGGAGAGACGGACAGAGAGAGGGAGAGACGGACAGAGAGAGGGAGAGACGGACAGAGAGAGGGAGAGACGGACAGAGAAAGGGAGAGACGGACAGAGAAAGGGAGAGACGGACAGAGAAAGGGAGAGACGGACAGAGAAAGGGAGAGACGGACAGAGAAAGGGAGAGACGGACAGAGAAAGGGAGAGACGGACAGAGAAAGGGAGAGACGGACAGAGAAAGGGAGAGACGGACAGAGGGGGAGAGAGACGAAGAGACATACAGCGAGAGGGAGGGAGAGAGAGGGAGGGACAGACAGACAGACAGACAGACAGAGGGAGAGACAGACAGAGGGAGACGGACAGAGAAAGGGAGACGGACAGAGAAAGGGAGAGAGGGACAGAGACCAAGAGAGAGGGAGACAGACAGAGAGAGGGAGACAGAGGAAAAGAGAGCCAGACAGATAGTGGAGAGACAGACAGAAACATTCAGAGGGAGAAAGAGATCAAATACACCACACAGTCAGAGAGAGGGAAGGAAGGAATGGAGGGAGAGAGAGAGAAAGTCCAGTTCTGATTGAGTTGTGTGGAGGTTGTTTTACATTTCTCCCCTGGAGAACGACCACCACAACCAACCGTCTAGCATGGGCCTTTCAACACACACACACACACACACACACACACACACACACACACACACACACACACACACACACACACACACACACACACACACACACACACACACACACACACACACACACACACACACACACACACACACACACACACACACACACACACACACACACACACACACACACACACACACACACGTAACAAGACGAGTAGAGGTGAGGAAATAACTAGATGTCGTACAGCCAGAGATGCCGGAGTACATGTCAGCAAAGCGCGGGTCTCTCTCCTGTGAGAACATGGTGTCCGTCTTGTCAGTGTTCTTGCCCGCCTCGTGAACCCCTCCTCCCACACTGGGAACGGGCACCTGGAGGGAGACAGGAGGGAAGGATAACTTCATTTATACAAGGGTGTGAGTATATCCCCCTTGCTGATGTACAGTCAACAACTAGAGGAAAGACAGGAGGGAAGGACATCTTCACTTGATGAAACCCTACTGATGTACAGTCAACAACTAGAGGAAAGACAGGAGGGAAGGACATCTTCACTTGATGAAACCCTACTGATGTACAGTCAACAACTAGAGGAAAGACAGGAGGGAAGGACATCTTCACTTAATGAAACCCTACTGATGTACAGTCAACAACTAGAGGAAAGACAGGAGGGAAGGACATCTTCACTTGATGAAACCCTACTGATGTACAGTCAACAACTAGAGGAAAGTGAGGAGGGAAGGACATCTTCACTTGATGAAACCCTACTGATGTACAGTCAACAACTAGAGGAAAGACAGGAGGGAAGGACATCTTCACTTGATGAAACCCTACTGATGTACAGTCAACAACTAGAGGAAAGACATTAGGGAAGGACATCTTCACTTGATGAAACCCTACTGATGTACAGTCAACAACTAGAGGAAAGACAGGAGGGAAGGACATCTTCACTTGATGAAACCCTACTGATGTACAGTCAACAGCTAGAGGAAAGTGAGGAGGGAAGGACATCTTCACTTGATGAAACCCTACTGATGTACAGTCAACAACTAGAGGAAAGACAGGAGGGAAGGACATCTTCACTTAATGAAACCCTACTGATGTACAGTCAACAGCTAGAGGAAAGACAGGAGGGAAGGACATCTTCACTTGATGAAACCCTACTGATGTACAGTCAACAGCTAGAGGAAAGACAGGAGGGAAGGACATCTTCACTTAATGAAACCCTACTGATGTACAGTCAACAGCTAGAGGAAAGACAGGAGGGAAGGACATCTTCACTTAATGAAACCCTAGAAAGTGTATTTATACAGCAGGGTTGGGATCAATTCCATTTGAATTTAGTCAGTTCAGGACCTAAACTGAAATTCCAATTTCAATGTTTTTTCCCTCAGACAATCATTGAGGAATAATTCCATTTCTGTTTACTTCCTGAATTGACTGAATTAAAATGTAATTGACCCCAAGCCTGTTATACAGTCGAGCCCTCTTAAATGTCCAATGCAACCATTTTTCAATAAAAAATTGTCATAAAGAAACAAAAATAGCTTCTTAGCAAACAGTAATTTCTGTGAGGGGAAAACTGAAAACTAGCTGTTATTGGCAGAGGTTTGGAACTCTTTCTTATTGGTCTATTAACTAATTGACCACCTGGTGATGTCACCAGTCAGACCAAAACCCATCCCACCAAAAGCAGGTTGAAATTTCAGGCGGTCTTTTCAAATAGCTCCTAAAAAAGGACATTATCATAATATTCACAATTTCACAGTATTATTCCAACCTCATAGTATGTAAATATATATACAGTGGGGCAAAAAAGTATTTAGTCAGCCACCAATTGTGCAAGTTCTCCCACTTAAAAAGATGAGAGAGGCCTGTAAGGTACACTTCAACTATGAGAGGCCATCATAGGTACACTTCAACTATGACAGACAAAATGAGGAAAAAAAATCCAGAAAATCACATGGTGGGATTTTTAATGAATTTATTTGCAAATTATGGTGGAAAATAAGTATTTGGTCAATAACAAAAGTTTCTCAATACTTTTATATACCCTTTGTTGGCAATGACAGAGGTCAAACGTTTTCTGTAAGTCTTCACAAGGTTTTCACACACTGTTGCTGGTATTTTGGCCCATTCCTCCATACAGATCTCCTCTAGAGCAGTGATGTTTTGGGGCTGTTGCTGGGCAACACGGACTTTCAACTCCCTCCAAAGAGTTTCTATGGGGTTGAGATCTGGAGACTGGCTAGGCCACTCCAGGACCTTGAAATGCTTCAGCCACTCCTTCGTAGCCCGGGCGATGTGTTTGGGATCATTGTCATGCTGAAAGACCCAGCCACGTTTCATCTTCTATGCCCTTGCTGATGGAAGGAGGTTTTCACTCAAAATCTCACGATACATGGCCCCATTCATTCTTTCCTATACACGGATCAGTCGTCCTGGTACCTTTGCAGAAAAACAGCACCAAAGCATGATGTTTCCACCCCCATGCTTCACAGTAGGTATGGTGTTCTTTGGATGCAACTCAGCATTCTTTGTCCTCCAAACACGACGAGTTGAGTTTTTACCAAAAAGTTATATTTTGGTTTCATCTGACCATATGACATTCTCCCAATCTTCTTCTGGATCATCCAAATGCTCTCTAGCAAACTTCAGACGGGCCTGGACATGTACTGGCTTAAGCAGGGGGACACGTCTGGCACTGCAGGATTTGAGTCCCTGGCGGCGTAGTGTGTTACTGATGGTAGGCTTTGTTACTTTGGTCCTGCAGGTCATTCACTAGGTCCCCCCGTGTGGTTCTGGTATTTTTGCTCACCGTTCTTGTGATCATTTTGACCCCACGGGGTGAGGTCTTGCGTGGAGCCCCAGATCGAGGGAGATTATCAGTATGTCTTCCATTTCCTAATAATTGCTCCCACAGTTGATTTCTTCAAACCAAGCTGCATACCTATTGCAGATTCAGTCTTCCCAGCCTGGTGCAGGTCTACAATTTTGTTTCTGGTGTCCTTTGACAGCTCTTTGGTCTTGGCCATAGTGGAGTTTGGAGTGTGACTGTTTGAGGTTGTGGACAGGTGTCTTTTATACTGATAACAAGTTCAAACAGGTGCCATTAATACATGTAACGAGTGGAGGACAGAGGAGCCTCTTAAAGAAGAAGTTACAGGTCTGTGAGAGCCAGAAATCTTGCTTGTTTGTAGGTGACCAAATACTTATTTTCCACCATAATTTGCTAATAAATTCATAAAAAATCCTGCAATGTGATTTTCTGGATTTTTCCCCCTCATTTTGTCTGTCATAGTTGAAGTGTACCTATGATGAAAATTACAGGCCTCTCTCATCTTTTTAAGTGGGAGAACTTGCACAATTGGTGGCTGACTAAATACTTTTTTGCCCCACTGTAAAACAGAGGAAATCACATTTTTGACTGCACTGGTCCTTTAATGATATACAATCAACAGCTTCAGAAGCTGTCTAGCATGAAAAGCCAGGAGTATGGACAGGTAAGTGGGCTACACTGGGTATAGGGAAGACACAATGTTATATGTTATATTATGAACAGGCAGGTATAAATAAGGGCAGCTATAGGGGTCCTGTGGGGTACCTGTGATAGGTCATAGGCTGTCAGGCCGTCCCTCTGATGGACCTCCAGCTCTGCCTGCTGCTGCTGTTGGAGCTGCCTGGAGTACACACACAATGACAACACATTAATACAGAATCACACAATACCATCACTTTGATATGTTTCCTCTTTAGATTGTATTATTAGTAACAGATGGTTAGTGATAAGATAGAGATAAGATAAGTTAGTGATACACAATAGCAAAACACCAGCATCCGAACGTACCAGCGAGATACCACACCTGGCACCCTAACGGCTGTGGAACAAATCAGAACATTGACCGACTGGAAAAACCTACGGGTCCTTTGTGAATGTACTATTAAATACAGACTACAAGCTGGTCTGTCCATCTGTGCTGAATGACTATAGGGGGTAACAGGCTGCTCTCACTCCTCTCCATCCCTTTCTGTCTTTATCATTCCCTTGTTTTCTCGCTTTCCCTTGTTCTCTCTCCCTACTCACAGATGTCCAGGCTCTGCCTCTTAACAAGGAGCAGATTCTAACTGTCTTCTATACACTGGGAAACAACAGATTCTAACTGTGTCTTCTATACACTGGGAAACAACAGATTCTAACTGTGTCTTCTATACACTGGGAAACAACAGATTCTAACTGTGTCTTCTATACACTGGGAGACAACAGATTCTAACTGTGTCTTCTATACACTGGGAGACAACAGATTCTAACTGTCTTCTATACACTGGGAAACAACAGATTCTAACTGTGTCTTCTATACACTGGGAGACAACAGATTCTAACTGTCTTCTATACACTGGGAAACAACAGATTCTAACTGTGTCTTCTATACACTGGGAAACAGATTCTAACTGTGTCTTCTATACACTGGGAAACAACAGATTATAACTGTGTCTTCTATACACTGGGAAACAACAGATTCTAACTGTGTCTTCTATACACTGGGAAACAACAGATTCTAACTGTGTCTTCTATACACTGGGAAACAACATATTCTAACTGTGTCTTCTATACACTGGGAAACAACAGATTCTAACTGTGTCTTCTATACACTGGGAAACAACAGATTCTAACTGTGTCTTTTATACACTGGGAAACAACATATTCTAACTGTGTCTTCTATACACTGGGATACAACAGATTCTAAATGTGTCTTCTATACACTGGGAAACAACAGATTCTAACTGTGTCTTCTATACACTGGGAAACAACAGATTCTAACTGTGTCTTCTATACACTGGGAAACAACAGATTCTAACTGTGTCTTCTATTCACTGGGAAACAACAGATTCTAACTGTGTCTTCTATACACTGGGAAACAACAGATTCTAACTGTGTCTTCTATACACTGGGATACAACAGATTCTAACTGTGTCTTCTATACACTGGGATACAACAGATTCTAACTGTGTCTTCTATACACTGGGATACAACAGATTCTAACTGTGTCTTCTATACACTGGGAGACAACATTCTAACTGTGTCTTCTATACACTGGGAAACAACAGATTCTAACTGTGTCTTCTATACACTGGGAAACAACAGATTCTAACTGTGTCTTCTATACACTGGGAAACAACAGATTCTAACTGTGTCTTCTATTCACTGGGAAACAACAGATTCTAACTGTGTCTTCTATACACTGGGAAACAACAGATTCTAACTGTGTCTTCTATACACTGGGATACAACAGATTCTAACTGTGTCTTCTATACACTGGGATACAACAGATTCTAACTGTGTCTTCTATACACTGGGATACAACAGATTCTAACTGTGTCTTCTATACACTGGGAGACAACATTCTAACTGTGTCTTCTATACACTGGGAAACAACAGATTCTAACTGTGTCTTCTATACACTGGGAAACAACAGATTCTAACTGTGTCTTCTATTCACTGGGAAACAACAGATTCTAACTATGTCTTCTATACACTGGGAAACAACAGATTCTAACTGTGTCTTCTATACACTGGGAGACAGATTCTAACTGTGTCTTCTATACACTGGGAAACAACAGATTCTAACTGTCTTCTATACACTGGGAAACAACAGATTCTAACTGTCTTCTATACACTGGGATACAACAGATTCTAACTGTGTCTTCTATACACTGGGATACAACAGATTCTAACTGTGTCTTCTATACACTGGGATACAACAGATTCTAACTGTGTCTTCTATACACTGGGAGACAACATTCTAACTGTGTCTTCTATACACTGGGAAACAACAGATTCTAACTGTGTCTTCTATACACTGGGAAACAACAGATTCTAACTGTGTCTTCTATTCACTGGGAAACAACAGATTCTAACTGTGTCTTCTATACACTGGGAAACAACAGATTCTAACTGTGTCTTCTATACACTGGGAGACAACAGATTCTAACTGTGTCTTCTATACACTGGGATACAACAGATTCTAACTGTGTCTTCTATACACTGGGAAACAACAGATTCTAACTGTGTCTTCTATACACTGGGATACAACAGATTCTAACTGTGTCTTCTATACACTGGGATACAACAGATTCTAATTCGGTACTCTCAAAAACAAGCCTTTTTGTTTTGTAGGGGAAAGGTGATGTAATGAATAACATGATCTGTGTCCCAAATGGCACCCTTTTCCCTTCATAGCTTCCTATGGGCCCTGGTCAATAGTAGTGCACTCTTAGGGTACCAGCTGGGATACATCCCTTGTTGCACAGTCAGTGTATTGTGAATGCCTAAACGAGAAGAGCAACACCTGCATGCAAACACATATTCCCAATAGTCAATGTGGCGGCAATAAGATGTTTCAAGAGCTGTTTTTAAACTCAAAACCATTTCCAGACAGAATGTCTCCTGTCAGCTCTTATGCATCATTAGTAAGCTGGCAACAGAATGACTGTATTTCTCACACACACACACACACACACACACACACACACACACACACACACACACACACACACACACACACACACACACACACACACACACACACACACACACACACACACACACACACACACACACACACACACACACACACACACACACACACACACAGGCAGATAAACTTTACACACCCTCTTGTGCCTCGAATCCATTTGTCGCTGGCAAATTGCACCACAGCATCTAATTCAGGCCCTTAATTTCAGAAGCCTCGGAGTGATTTCCTGCTAAGTTCTTTTCTGGAGCATCCAACCCTGACATTTCCTATTTACCCAGAGAGAAACAAACTGTTTTTCTTCTCCTGCCATGAGAAGTATGCAGCTCTCTCTCTCTCTCTCTGAGGAGACGCGATGAAGAGAGGAGAGGAGGAGGCCACTTTAGACTACAGAGGACCAGTTGGGTTTGAGTCCACAGACAGACCGTAGGAAATTGACAGCTCATCTCTGTTGGTCTCTTTTTGCTTTCTCTAAGTACATCACAACAGTCCTCCTTTCCTGTCTCAAATAAATGACTGAATATCTAAGAGAAAGAATGAGAGAGAAACGACTTCCTCCTTTCCTGCCACAAATCAATTCATGAATGTCAAAGAGAGAGAGAGATGGAAACACTTGTGTTAACAACATGAGATCGAGAGAGAGAGATGGAAACACTTGTGTTAACAACATGAAAGCGTCCCCTAGCAGTGTACATAGACTGGTGCTGTGCTGAACTTAGTGGCCCTGGCCGTCACAGCCTATAAGAGCCTAGCTTCTGACAACAGACCTAATGTGAGTAACTAGAATACATGACGGCCAGTGTGTCAGTGTGTGTATGCCTGTGTGTTGTGTCCTGATCAAAAACACCTGTCACTAGGAATAAAGAGCTTCCACTGATGAAAACAAACTACTTCAAAACCCCATTATGTCAAGTGTTGCTTAGTGTCCTCTCAAAGAGATACTTGCGGTGAATATTCTCTCTCTCTCTCTCTCCCAGACGAGAGGGGAGTAGAGGAGAATAGGAGGAAGAGATGTAGGGAGGGAGGAGGGCTGAGCACACAGAGGGTCACCTGGACTGAGAGAGGACTAAGATGGATAACACTTGGCCAGGAAAACTCCAGAGGATATTTGAACTTCTGAAGAATGTGCAAAAATACATCCAGCCAAGTTTCCAGCACAGTTACACAAGTCTCCTGTTGAAGCACCTCTACAGCACTCTGCATCACACGGTCGGGAATAAACATTATTATCAAAACGGAACCGGTTCTTTCTTTCTTTCACATCAGGGCCAGAGGTTCAGAGTGTGTGTGTCTGATGTGTTTGTGTGTGTGTTTGTAAGTGTGTGTACATGTGTGCACGTGTACGTGCGTGTGTGTATGCTTGAAAGTGTTTAAGTGTGTGTGTGTGAGATGCAGATGAGTTGCTAAGGTTTCTAATTTGTTGTTGTTCTGCTCTGATGCCCCTGGGTAAACTCCAGCGGTGTTAAACAGCGGATGGGGAATGGCTTCATTGGTGACTTGGCTGCTATGGTGTGTGTGTTCTCTGCCCACACATTCAGAGCTGGCCTAATAGTGGAGTTCTGAGGGACGCAGCCAGGTCACGCAGCAGTGCCTGATGGGATGTAGCAAGGGTGCAAGCGGGCAGCCTGAGGCTTGTAGCCATGGTAACAATGCCAATGCCAATGCACGCACACACAAAAGCCCTCCACGGATGGCTTCCTAAAGAGAAACAGTGCCAGAAACAGAAGTGGAGGCTAGCCTCTAATATCTCCCTTTGTGCTTCCTACCTAGAGCCAGCCAACATGACTAACTATTACAGATGGCTCTGTTCGGCTTGCTCAACAACTGAGGCACACTGAGACGGGGCAGTGTGTGAGGTGTGGGTCTGTCATGGCTCCAAAGTCATCTCCGTCTGCATTCCTGCAGGCTAAAGGACAGTCAGGAAGCCAGTTGGAAAATAGACCACACTACCATGCAGCTGCTACAACACTGTTGGAGCTGTTAGAATACACACTCTCCATTACAATGTTGCCATTCCCTTTAATCCAGATACACTGCATGACCAACAGTATGTGAACACCTGCTTGTTGAACATCTCATTCCAGAATCATGGGCATTAATATGGAGTTTGCTGCTATAACAGCCCCCACTCTTCTGGGAAGGATTTCCACTTGATGTTGGAACATTGCTGTGGGGACTTTCTTCCATTCAGCCACAAGAGCGTTAGTGTGGTTGGGCACTGATGTTGGGCGATTAGGCCTGGCTCGCAGTCAGCGTTCCAATGAATCCTAATGGTTTTCAATGGGGTTGAGGTTAGGGCTCTGTGCAGGCCAGTCAAGTTCTTCCATACCAATCTCGACAAACCATTTCTGTACGGACCTCGCTTTATGCATGGGGGCATTGTCATGCTGAAACAGGAAAGGGCCTTCTCCAAACTGTTGCCACAAAGTTGGAAGCACAGAATTGTCTAGAATGTCATTGTCTGCTGTAGTTAAGATTTCCCTTCACTGCAACTAAGGGGCCCGAACCATGAAAAACAGGCACAATGCGTTTTCCTGGCATCCGCCAAACCCAGAATTGTCCGTCGGACTGCCAGATGGTGAAGGGTGATTCATCACTTCAGAGAACAAGTTTCCACTGCTCCAGAGTCCAATCGCGGTGAGCTTTACACCACTCCAGCCGACGCTTGGCATTGCGCATGGTGATCTTAGGCTTGTGTGCGGCTGCTCGCCATAGAAACCCATCTCATGAAGCTCCTGACGAACAGTTCTTGTGCTGACGTTTCTTCCAGAGGCAGTTTGGAACTCGGTAGTGAGTGTTACAACCGAGGACAGACCATTTAGCAGGGCAGAAATTGTACAAACTGACTGCTTGGAAAGGTGGCATCCTATGACGGTGCCACATTGAAAGTCACTGAGCTCTTCAGTATGGCCATTCTTCTGCCAATGTTTGTCTGTGGAGATTGCATGGCGGTGTGTTCGATTTTATACACCTGTCAGCAACGGGTGTGGCTGAAATAGCCTAATCTACTCATTTGAAGGGGTATCCACATACTGTTGTATGTATAGTGTAGGTGCAGATTCACCATGCATGGTATGGTATTGTTATTGTCCAAGGCCTACAGTTGTACTGCAGCCAGGTCTGAAATAACAGGCTTTTCTCCACTGGCTGCATCTTACTTTATGTATTTGGTCCAGTAGTAGTCGCTCCCACAGTAATGACATACGGCCGGCACTCTGTGTGTGGTTATATATGGGCTGCATACATAGATATATGCCCAGCTAGTTCTCCAGAAATGATTGAGTGTGTAATCTAAGAGATATCCAATATGAGAAGGGGTATAACCCAGGAGAGTAAAGACATTGTCCAGATCCCTATATTCTTTCCCTAATTTATGAAGTGTGCACTCATTCACTCCCCCTCAAGAATGTTAAAGCATTGGTCTGCGTCCCAAATGGCATTCTACTCCCTACATAGTGGAGTGGTTTTGACCAGGACCCATAGGAAAGAAATATGGCAGTCGCTTGACATCAATCAAACACTCTTAAACCTTGGAGGGGAAGTGAACGAGTGCACACCAGAGATGAGAGAGAAGAAACAGAGTGGTGTCTCTCACGAACAATACATTTACGACAGAGTAACACTGTTACACCAACAACCAGACGGTCTGTCTCATAACCCTGTGTGTGTGTGTGTGTGTGTGTGTGTGTGAGACTGTGTGACTGTGTGACTGGCTCAGGTACCCCAGTGGTCAGATGCTGAGCTTCACAACTGTTGTAGAGGGTTGATGAATGAGATGAGATATTTTATGCAGCCCATAAATCTAGCACCCAGTCTGTAGTCAGCCAGGTTCTCACTGCCCTGGCTCTCACCTCCGCTAGAGAGAACACTGCTAGACAACGGAGCACACGCAGGGATGCACACGCAAGGATGTACACGCAAGGATGTACACGCAAGGATGTACACGCAGGGATGCACACACACACACACACACACACACACACACACACAATGGAATGTTTACTCCGCTAATCTGATCTCCAGAAACATTCTGTTACTACCTTTCTTAAGTCCTTATAATGTCTGAGGAAATTGAGAAAATGATGTTTCAGAGCATGTTTCCACACAGACGGGTGGAGGAGAGAGCAGAACAATCTAGAACAAACTGAATAACGGGACTCTTCCAGTGTTTCCCCAGTTCTCTGGAGTGTGAGTGGGATGTGAGTGTTGGAAGCGTCAAGTTTAAAGTCAATGTTGATGGTCCTGGGGTATGAGGGTTGCATCCATTCTCTGATTCTTCAACCACTAAAAGGCCATTCCTTTTCCTCTCTGGCCTCTATCTAGGCACGGTGACCAAATCAACAGTGACGCTACCGCCCCCTACTGACCAGGACCTGGTAGTGCAGGTGAAAAACCCTGCAGGTAAGCAGTCACACGCACTTAACAGGTTAACACGTGTACGTAAACACAAACAAGCTCAGGCATGCACACGCACCCACAAACTCACACGTGCACAAATACACACACACACACATACACTCTACAATACAGTATCTGCTAGAGGGGATAACTGGGCCTGCTACAGCTAGAGGGGATAACTGGGCCTGCTACAGCTAGAGGGGACAACTGGGCCTGCTACAGCTAGAGGGGATAACTGGGCCTGCTACAGCCAGAGGGGATAACTGGGCCTGCTACAGCCAGAGGGGGTAACTGGGCCTGCTACAGCCAGAGGGGGTAACTGGGCCTGCTACAGCCAGAGGGGATAACTGGGCCTGCTACAGCTAGAGGGGATAACTGAGGCCTGCTACAGCTAGAGGGGATAACTGGGCCTGCTACAGCTAGAGGGGATAACTGAGGCCTGCTACAGCTAGAGGGGATAACTGAGGCCTGCTACAGCTAGAGGGGATAACTGGGCCTGCTACAGCTAGAGGGGATACCTGGGCCTGCTACAGCCAGAGGGGATAACTGAGGCCTGCTACAGCTAGAGGGGATAACTGGGCCTGCTACAGCTAGAGGGGATAACTGGGGCCTGCTACAGCTAGAGGGGATAACTGAGGCCTGCTACAGCTAGAGGGGATAACTGAGGCCTGCTACAGCTAGAGGGGATAACTGGGCCTGCTACAGCTAGAGGGGATAACTGGGGCCTGCTACAGCTAGAGGGGATAACTGAGGCCTGCTACAGCTAGAGGGGATAACTGAGGCCTGCTACAGCTAGAGGGGATAACTGAGGCCTGCTACAGCTAGAGGGGATAACTGAGGCCTGCTACAGCTAGAGGGGATAACTGGGCCTGCTACAGCTAGAGGGGATAACTGGGCCTGCTACAGCTAGAGGGGATGACTGGGCCTGCTACAGCCAGAGGGGATAACTGGGCCTGCTACAGCTAGAGGGGATAACTGAGGCCTGCTACAGCCAGAGGGGATAACTGAGGCCTGCTACAGCTAGAGGGGATAACTGGGCCTGCTACAGCCAGAGGGGATAACTGGGCCTGCTACAGCCAGAGGGGATAACTGGGCCTGCTACAGCTAGAGGGGATAACTGGGCCTGCTACAGCTAGAGGGGATGACTGGGCCTGCTACAGCCAGAGGGGATAACTGGGCCTGCTACAGCCAGAGGGGATAACTGGGCCTGCTACAGCCAGAGGGGATAACTGGGCCTGCTACAGCTAGAGGGGATAACTGGGCCTGCTACAGCTAGAGGGGATAACTGGGCCTGCTACAGCTAGAGGGGATGACTGGGCCTGCTACAGCCAGAGGGGATAACTGGGCCTGCTACAGCTAGAGGGGATAACTGGGCCAGCTACAGCAGTGTTTCCCAAACAGACAAAATATGGCATCCCTGGTAAACGCTATGCAGGAAATAAAAAGGTGACTATTATAACTGGTCACTCTAGTCCTTCTAGGCTGATGGCTAAAGGCTGTGTTTAAAGACATTGGTATGCACATCATGGTGGACCAGAAGAAAATTGAAAGCTTTTAAGACTGGAGGCCTGGTCACAGCACATATTCAATGGGGACATTATGTATCAAGCGTCTCAGAGTAGGAGTGCTGACTTAGGATCAGTTTTGCCTTTTAGATCACAATGAATAAAAATACATGGATAGAGGGATCTGATCCTAGATCAGTACTCCCAGTTCTGGCTATCCTCCATTGTAGCCCAGAGTCCAACCAACAGGTTTGTGGAACCTGAGGGACCAAAACAAACAACCTGGAACCGGTCTTCCTACAAAACACACTGTTTAGAGAACGGAAAACGGGCCAAGTTCCACACACACACACATACTTTCCTTAAATGTTTAATTTAACACCTTATTAATATGGCATGAATCAATAAAACACTGTTAATATTATCCTCCATACTGAACCTTTAACAGCTGGTAGCAAAACATACTGCTACCATTCCAACGCCATGTACTGTCAATATTACGACTGACTGGGGCAGCAGACCTGTATGCTGTCACACTGGTGTTAATAGTCAGTCAGTGTGTGTCAGTTGCACAAGCACGGCGTGTGCATGTGTGTGTGTGCGTATGTTAACAACCAGAGCATTGAGTGAAGTGTCAGTGGTGTGTGTAGAGTCATTCCAGTCCAGATACATGCAGAGAGTACAACAGATGTTAAAAGCAGCCAGGAGGAGTTTCACAATATTTCTATTGAGGATTTCCTTTGGACATGTCAGAAATCTTTCCAACTCATCATCAAGCTCTGATCATTTTAAATCAGCTGTGTAGCACAAGGGCAAAACTCATTTGGGAAACCCTGGTCTAGAACATTCTGCTGGTCCATTTCTGTCCCAGGACATGAAACATGTGTCAACAATTTACACACACATTTGTATGTTTATTACTCAGTGTCTATCTCTGTGTGAGTGTGTGTGTGGTCTGTGTAAGTAAATTTGTCCGTGTGTGCGCGTCCACCTACTTGACGTTGGTGTTGGTACAGATGATGTACTCGATCTCGTCGGAGTAGGGGTTCTGGAAGGTGAAGGAGCTGGTGCGGATTAACATCCACTCTCTGTTCTTCATACGAAACCTGTACATCACAGACAACACCTGGCCTTTCAACTTTACCACCTGGAGAGAGAGAGAGAGAGGGAGGGAGGGAGGGAGGGAGGGAGGGAGGGAGGGAGGGAGGGAGAGAGAGAGGAGGAGGGGGAGGGGAAGAGAGGGAAGGAGGGAGAGAGGGAAGACAAGAGAGAGAGGGAGGGAGGTAAAAGGAGGGATGGAGGGAGGGAGGGAGGGAGGGAGAGAGGGAGAGAGGGACGGAGGGACGGTGGGAGAGAGGGAAGGAGGGAGAGAGGGAGGGAGGGAGGGAGGGAGGGAGGGAGGGAGGGCAAAGGTTAGATAAGACACATCACAGACAATCTGACCACCTAGAATGGAGGGAAGGGGAACCTTGCGTGTGTGTTTGTGGGGGGGGGGGGGGGGGGGGTCAACACATATTGCAGAGAGAAACAGAGAGAAACAGAAGAGAGAGAAATGTTCCTCCATCTTACAAAGAAGAAAAAGGAGTCATTTGAGGCAGGAAGGAGTTGGGAGTACTCAACAAAAAAGGTTGATTCATTTCTTATTTGGTCAGCTTTAATCCACCACTGTCAAGCTGACGTCTTCCTGGAGAGTTTCTCCATCTTGGGTGTGGAGCGTGGAAATCAGGTGGACTTCAGAAGACTTTCGGTTTTCGGTTCCACCCAGTCTAATCTCTCCACCCATACCTCTCCTACCATACCATTCTGAACAAACACTCGGAAACACACACACACACACACACCTACCTCTCTCTCTGAATATTCCCACCATAAGCATACCAGTGAACCTCAGCTGTCAATCTGGCTAATGGATGTGCTGCTTTGCATCTAAATGCAAAATGGCTTTCAGTTAGGGGATCTGAAATGGCCATTCGTAATGAAAGCTCTGTGGACAATCTCAGAGACATGGAAAAGTGGTTTTCCTTTCACACAGAGGGCACCACCAGCTAAACAACAGCGGGAGAAGGCCAGAAATGTAATCTCATTTTGAGAAAAAGGCACGATTTCCTTATTGACTTGAGAAAATGTAGATTAGCCGCGTTTCGACCTCACCTTTTATTCAGCGCATATCTCATTGTTTAAACATGGGCTAGGGAGGGAGTGAGCATCCTATTGGTCAGAATGTATGACCTGTGACCGCAGTAACAGGAAGAGATAGTGGAGCAGTCCTTCGTTCTTGGCAGCAAATCTCAAATGGCATACTATTCCCTATGTACTGCACCACTGCTGTCCTGAGCCTGGGGCTAAGTAGTGCACTATGTGTATGGAACTGAGCGTGATTTGAGATTCACCTACAGAGACACTGGAAGGTGTGTGTCCGTGCTTGTTTGTATCTCTGTTTTTGTGCGTGTGTGTGTTTGTGTCTTCTAGGTCATGATTACCTGTATGAGAGATTATCCCAGGAAGTGAAAGGCCAGGGCAGAATGGGGCTACAGCCCAGAGCGTGCGCCCCAAATGACACTATATTCCCTACATAATGCACTACTTCAGACCAGAGCACGTAGTGCACTATAAAGGGAATAGGGTGCCATCTGGGACACAGTTGGTAAGACGGACCACCAATTATCCCAATACTTCTACTCTACTGTCAGCGACTAAGGCCGGGCTGATAGTGGTAACTACATAGAGAGACAGGAGGTAGAGAGGAGCTGAGGGGAAGGGAGAGAAAGAGAGCAGGAGGTAGAGAGGAGCTGAGGGGAAGGGAGAGAAAGAGAGCAGGAGGTAGAGAGGAGCTGAGGGGAAGGGAGAGAAAGAGAGCAGGAGGTAGAGAGGAGCTGAGGGGAAGGGAGAGAAAGAGAGCAGGAGAGATAGAGGAGCTGAGGGGAAGGGAGAGGAAGAGAGCAGGAGGTAGAGAGGAGCTGAGGGGAAGGGAGAGAAAGAGAGCAGGAGAGATAGAGGAGCTGAGGGGAAGGGAGAGAAAGAGAGCAGGAGAGAGAGAGGAGCTGAGGGGAAGGGAGAGAAAGAGAGCAGGAGAGAGAGAGGAGCTGAGGGGAAGGGAGAGAAAGAGAGCAGGAGAGAGAGAGGAGCTGAGGGGAAGGGAGAGAAAGAGAGCAGGAGAGATAGAGGAGCTGAGGGGAAGGGAGAGGAAGAGAGCAGGAGGTAGAGAGGAGCTGAGGGGAAGGGAGAGAAAGAGAGCAGGAGATAGAGAGGAGCTGAGGGGAAGGGAGAACGAGAGCAGGAGGTAGAGAGGAGCTGAGGGGAAGGGAGAGAAAGAGAGCAGGAGATAGAGAGGAGCTGAGGGGAAGGGAGAACGAGAGCAGGAGGTAGAGAGGAGCTGAGGGGAAGGGAGAGAAAGAGAGCAGGAGAGAGAGAGGAGCTGAGGGGAAGGGAGAGAAAGAGAGCAGGAGGTAGAGAGGAGCTGAGGGGAAGGGAGAGAAAGAGAGCAGGAGAGAGAAGAGCTGAGGGGAAGGGAGAGAAAGAGAGCAGGAGGTAGAGAGGAGCTGAGGGGAAGGGAGAGAGAGAGGGAGCAAGAGAGAGAGATGGTGTGCAAGAGAACGAAGTGCATTTGAGTGAAAAATACTTACAACCCTCATCTCTATCTCTCAATCTTTCATTACCTGAGCTGGAGTGGTTCCTACACGCTACGTGTGTGTGTGTCATTACCTGCCTCTGAGGATTTTAAATGAATTAACGGTCAGTAGGCTGGTAAAACAAAAATGGTTTTCTGCCAAGAAAAACTGCTGTACAAAAGTCAATCGCATACAAACCAATCAAAGCTGACACTCACTAACAGCTGAGAGCCAAAGCTATTGGACTGTCAATACCTGAACACAAAGGTACCAGCGTCTCTCTCTCTACCTGTCCACCTGTCCCTTTACCTGTCCGTCTGTTTCGCTACCTGCCTGTGTCTCTCTCGCTTCCTGCCTGTATCTGTCTGTCTCTCCCGCTACCCGCCTGTGTATGTCTGTCGGTCTCTTGCTCTACCTGCATGTGTCTGTCTGCTGCGCTACCTGCATGTGTCTGTCTGTCTGCTGCGCTACCTGCCTGTGTCTGTCTGTCTCTCGTGCTACCTGCCTGTGTCTGTCCGTCTCTCGTGCTACCTGCCTGTGTCTGTCCGTCTCTCGTGCTACCTGCCCGTGTCTGTCCGTCTCTCGTGCTACCTGCCTGTGTCTGTCCGTCTCTCGTGCTACCTGCCTGTGTCTGTCCGTCTCTCGTGCTACCTGCCCGTGTCTGTCCGTCTCTCGTGCTACCTACCTGTGTCTGTCTGTCTCTCGTGCTACCTGTGTCTGTCTGTCTCTCGTGCTACCTGCCTGTGTCTGTCTGTCTCTCGTGCTACCTGCCTGTGTCTGTCTGTCTCTCGTGCTACCTGCCTGTGTCTGTCCGTCTCTCGTGCTACCTGCCTGTGTCTGTCCGTCTCTCGTGCTACCTGCCTGTGTCTGTCAGTCTCTCGCGCTACCTGTGTCTGTCCGTCTCTCGCGCTACCTGTGTCTGTCCGTCTCTCTCGCGCTACCTGTGTCTGTCCGTCTGTCTGGCGCTACCTGTGTCTGTCCGTCTCTCTCGCGCTACCTGTGTCTGTCCGTCTCTCTCTCGCGCTACCTGTGTCTGTCTGTCTCTCTCGCGCTACCTGTGTCTGTCTGTCTCTCTCGCGCTACCTGTGTCTGTCCGTCTCTCTCGCGCTACCTGTGTCTGTCCGTCTTTCTCTCGCGCTACCTGTGTCTGTCCGTCTGTCTGGCGCTACCTGTGTCTGTCCGTCTCTCTCGCGCTACATGTGTGTCGGTCTGTGTGTCGGTCTGTCTGGCGCTACCTGTGTGTCGGTCTGTCTGGCGCTACCTGTGTGTCGGTCTGTCTGGCTCTACCTGTGTGTCTGTCTGTCTGGCGCTACCTGTGTGTCTGTCTGGCGCTACCTGTGTGTCTGTCTGTCTGGCGCTACCTGTGTGTCGGTCTGTCTGGCGCTACCTGTGTGTCGGTCTGTCTGGCGCTACCTGTCTGGCGCTACCTGTGTGTCTGTCTGTCTGGCGCTACCTGTGTGTCGGTCTGTCTGGCGCTACCTGTGTGTCGGTCTGTCTGGCGCTACCTGTGTGTCGGTCTGTCTGGCGCTACCTGTGTGTCGGTCTGTCTGGCGCTACCTGTGTGTCGGTCTGTCTGGCGCTACCTGTGTGTTGGTCTGTCTGGCGCTACCTGTGTGTCTGTGTCTGTCTGGCGCTACCTGTGTCTGTCCGTCTCTCTCGCGCTACCTGTGTCTGTCCGTCTGTCTGGCGCTACCCGTGTCTGTCCGTCTCTCTCGCGCTACCTGTGTCTGTCCGTCTCTCTCTCGCGCTACCTGTGTCTGTCTGTCTCTCTCGCGCTACCTGTGTCTGTCTGTCTCTCTCGCGCTACCTGTGTCTGTCCGTCTCTCTCTCGCGCTACCTGTGTCTGTCCGTCTGTCTGGCGCTACCTGTGTCTGTCCGTCTCTCTCGCGCTACATGTGTGTCGGTCTGTGTGTCGGTCTGTCTGGCGCTACCTGTGTGTCGGTCTGTCTGGCGCTACCTGTGTGTCGGTCTGTCTGGCTCTACCTGTGTGTCTGTCTGTCTGGCGCTACCTGTGTGTCTGTCTGGCGCTACCTGTGTGTCTGTCTGTCTGGCGCTACCTGTGTGTCGGTCTGTCTGGCGCTACCTGTGTGTCGGTCTGTCTGGCTCTACCTGTGTGTCTGTCTGTCTGGCGCTACCTGTGTGTCTGTCTGTCTGGCGCTACCTGTGTGTCGGTCTGTCTGGCGCTACCTGTGTGTCGGTCTGTCTGGCGCTACCTGTGTGTCGGTCTGTCTGGCGCTACCTGTCTGGCGCTACCTGTGTGTCTGTCTGTCTGGCGCTACCTGTGTGTCGGTCTGTCTGGCGCTACCTGTGTGTCGGTCTGTCTGGCGCTACCTGTGTGTCGGTCTGTCTGGCGCTACCTGTGTGTCGGTCTGTCTGGCGCTACCTGTGTGTCGGTCTGTCTGGCGCTACCTGTGTGTTGGTCTGTCTGGCGCTACCTGTGTGTCTGTGTCTGTCTGGCGCTACCTGTGTGTCTGTGTCTGTCTGGCGCTACCTGTCTGGCGCTACCTGTGTGTCTGTCTGGCGCTACCTGTGTGTCTGTCTGTCTGGCGCTACCTGTGTCTGTCTGGCACTACCTGTGTGTCTGTCTGTCTGGCGCTACCTGTGTGTCTGTCTGTCTGGCGCTACCTGTGTCTGTCTGTCTGGCACTACCTGTCTGTCTCTATGTCTGTCTGTGGTGCTGAGGCAGTATGTGTGTGTGTGCTGACAGAGCTTGTCAGTTAGCTCTGGGTGATAGAGCTGAGGTGTCTGTGCTGCTCATATCAGGAGATATCTGGGCCAGACAGGTGGATGTGAGCTCTCTGCCAGATGCTAGAGAATCTGTGTGGCAGAGGGTAAGGAGTGCGTGTCTTAGACATTGTGTGTGTGTGTGTGTGTGTGTGTGTGTGTGTGTGTGTGTGTGTGTGTGTGTGTGTGTGTGTGTGTGTGTGCCTGTCAGAAAGGTAAGTGTGTGTGGGGTTTCTGTTCCCTGGAAGGAAACATGTCAAATAATATTGCCCTAACAAAACATTCCTCAAGGATAGTCTCTCTCTCACACACACGTTGATATTTCACCTTTCACCTCATTGCTGGTGTTCAGTACACGGCGCTCCCCTGGCAGACACACTGAACCGCAGAGGACACACACCTGGGCGCTCAGATAGAAATATATAATGTAGAACAGATCCGTCAGTCCAGTTTATTAGGATTAGGCAATAGGGCTCGCTCTATTCCTTACATTTCTATCCGCGACGTTGTGAACGTTTCACCCTTCTGAACAGGACCCTGCAGTGTGTTCCCGTCAGCTGCTGACAGAGCACATCTTAAACCATTACAGATTGGCCAATAGTATTAGCCTGTCTGCCAGTCCTTGGCATGGCTCCAGTCTTTAGGCTAGGCAGACGAAGGCACTGGATTTATGACCTTTAATTCCCCAGGTGGGTTATTGAGTGTCTTTTAGAATCTTATTAAGTCCATCGATAGGTAATGGATGAACGATGTTCTCAATGCTAAAGATCTTGATGGTTTGGGGGAAACTCACCCCTGAGAAAGAGCATGTTTCTGCTAGTTTAATTTACAGGTGAGTCTAGGGTTGGAAAATTACAGTAACTTTCCCCAAATTCACAGGTTTGCCCCATGGGCCCTGGCCAGAAGTAGTGAACATGGGCCCTGGTCAGATGTAGTGAACATGGGCCCTGGTCAGAAGTAGTGAACATGGGCCCTGGTCAGATGTAGTGAACATGGGCCCTGGTCAGAAGTAGTGAACATGGGCCCTGGTCAGAAGTAGTGAACATGGGCCCTGGTCAGAAGTAGTGAACATGGGCCCTGGTCAGATGTAGTGAACATGGGCCCTGGTCAGAAGTAGTGAACATGGGCCCTGGTCAGATGTAGTGAACATGGGCCCTGGTCAGAAGTAGTGAACATGGGCCCTGGTCAGAAGTAGTGAACATGGGCCCTGGTCAGAAGTAGTGAACATGGGCCCTGGTCAGAAGTAGTGAACATGGGCCCTGGTCAGAAGTAGTGAACATGGGCCCTGGTCAGAAGTAGTGAACACGGGCTGTCGGTTCTAACGGGTTGTCTGTTCTAACGGGCTGGGCTGTCTGTTCTAACGGGCTGTCTGTTCTAACGGGCTGTCTGTTCTAACGGGCTGGGCTGTTCTAACGGGCTGGGCTGTTCTAACGGGCTGGGCTGTCTGTTCTAATGGGCTGGGCTGTCTGTTCTAACGTGCTGGGCTGTCTGTTCTAACGGGCTGTCTGTTCTACTCAGTCTAATTCAACCATAATGACGGACGACTGGTGTTTAATTAAAGAGCGCCTCCCGTTTCACCTTGGGGTGACAGGGTCAGGAGAGGACCTGAGTGGAACCACTGGCGTGTGACAGGAAGACAAAGGTTTTACTGCCAGACAGCGTAATTAAACTTCTTTGTTGTAATTCAACCTCGTTGTTCACATTATGATGCTCCATCGCCTTATTTTACTCAGCCACATACTTAGATAACTAGCAAGTTAAACGTAGGGGTCGTGTTAACAAAGAATTCTTCATTTTTCACACAGGAAAAATATATTTACATTTTTGTCATTTAGCAGACGCTCTTATCTATAAATGTTCAGACTTTTTTCATACTGGTCCCCCGTGGGAATCGAACCCACAACACTCGCGTTGCACGTGCCATGTTCTACCAGCTGAGCCACACAGGTGTATGAAACTGGTAAGAAATATCTTGCTGTGTTTTGTAAACGCAGATCTAAAATGCTTCTTACTGTCATTTCTGCTCGGCATCAGAATAACCTTGTCCCTGAGCTGTACTTCTCCACTGGGATGAGAATTCACCAACAGGCATTCAATCAGCAGACAGCGCTCTGACTGATGTGGAGCTACTGTTCTCCATCATTCTATCAGCAGACAGCACTCTGACTGACGTGGAGCTACTGTTCTCCATCATTCTATCAGCAGACAGCACTCTGACTGATGTGGAGCTACTGTTCTCCATCATTCTATCAGCAGACAGCACTCTGATGTGGAGCTACTGTTCTCCATCGTTCTATCAGCAGACAGCACTCTGACTGACGTGGAGCTACTGTTCTCCATCATTCTATCAGCAGACAGCACTCTGACTGATGTGGAGCTACTGTTCTCCATGATTCTATCAGCAGACAGCGCTCTGACTGATGTGGAGCTACTGTTCTCCATCATTCTATCAGCAGACAGCGCTCTGACTGATGTGGAGCTACTGTTCTCCATCATTCTATCAGCAGACAGCACTCTGACTGATGTGGAGCTACTGTTCTCCATCATTCTATCAGCAGACAGCGCTCTGACTGATGTGGAGCTACTGTTCTCCATCATTCTATCAGCAGACAGCGCTCTGACTGATGTGGAGCTACTGTTCTCCATCATTCTATCAGCAGACAGCGCTCTGACTGATGTGGAGCTACTGTTCTCCATCATTCTATCAGCAGACAGCACTCTGACTGATGTGGAGCTACTGTTCTCCATCATTCTATCAGCAGACAGCACTCTGACTGACGTGGAGCTACTGTTCTCCATCATTCTATCAGCAGACAGCACTCTGACTGATGTGGAGCTACTGTTCTCCATCATTCTATCAGCAGACAGCGCTCTGACTGATGTGGAGCTACTTTTTAGAGTCTTCTTTTCTCTGGTAAAATGCAAGATTAGGAAATGTAGCTGGCTACATTCTTTCTATAATAAACATTAGAAATATGATGGCCATTCATAGTTTTAGCTGTTTCATTGTGAGCTCATTTACTTGTGTGGCTGCCGGCCAAATAGTGTTGCACTTCCGTTGTCAACTGATGAAAATGAAGCTATTTTCTGCCTAAACTATAGTTGCAAGTCTCTGATGTAAGAATACTTTAAGATAATACACAACGCAGAGGACTAAAAGTCAATAGGGAATTAACGATCAATGGTAATAGTTGTTTTTCAGTTCAACATCTGTTTAGAATCTTTGTAGGGGTTTCAGTCCTGGAGTTATAGCTACATGTGGCAAGATCTCATTGGTCCAAATGGACTATACATTGAGCCTGAAACAGGATACTTGTTATTTGACCATTGGCCCAATTTTACTGCTATGAATTCTAATTGGTCAACCACAGGCTATGGGTTGGGTTATAAATGACATCCTGTCTCTTTGTTCTGTGGAGAATCACTGAGGACAGGGAAGAATGAACATCTACCATTTACTTCCTAGCATAACAACTATATTTGTTCTCTTTGAATAAACCTATTTTTCTCCCCTTGATTTGCTTTGGGGTTGAAGAGTAACATCAACTGCTAACACTGATCACTTGTCTTTCAATATAAAACGCGACCCCAGTCAATACACAGCTGGAATCAGTTGCTCCTGCTTTCCTATTTACAAACATGTGACTGGCTCAACTGTTCTGGGGAACCACGGTAAGCTTCATAATGTGACAGGTTAAATGAAGAATGCAATCCGCTTTATTGCCTAACGTATTGCAAAAGTTGACTGCAGGTATTTACTTAAAAAGTAGCTACAAAAATAAAATGTATTGAAAAACTTCAAAGAAATTGTTTCAATGCTATTGACTGTATTGAAAAGCCAACCCGTGGCTACCCCAGTATACGGTATACTGCCCAAGCTTAAATGAGACTTGTTGAAAATCTCACTTCATTCATCATTGGTTGGAGGAGAGAAGCGGCTCAGGAGCCTTCCTACCCATCGATCATTTTATTCTGTCAGTCATATTCTCTCCTCTACCCATCCTCTGTCACTCCTATTCTCTCCTCCACCCATCCTCTGTCACTCCTATTCTCTCCTCCACCCATCCTCTGTCAGTCCTATTCTCTCCTCTACCCATCCTCTGTCACTCCTATTCTATCCTCTACCCATCCTCTGTCACTCCTATTCTCTCCTCTACCCATCCTCTGTCACTCCTATTCTATCCTCTACCCATCCTCTGTCACTCCTATTCTCTCCACTGTCAGTCCTATTCTCTCCTCTACCCATCCTCTGTCACTCCTATTCTCTCCTCCACCCATCCACTGTCACTCCCATTCTCTCCACTGTCACTCCTATTCTCTCCTCCACCCATCCTCTGTCACTCCTATTCTCTCCTCTACCCATCCTCTGTCACTCCTATTCTCTTCTCTACCCATCCTCTGTCACTCCTATTCTCTCCTCTACCCATCCTCTGTCACTCCTATTCTCTCCACTGTCACTCTTATTCTCTCCTCCACCCATCCTCTGTCATTCCTATTCTCTCCACTGTCAGTCTTATTCTCCTCTACCCATCCTCTGTCAGTCCTATTCTCCTCTACCCATCCTCTGTCACTCCTATTCTCTCCACTGTCAGTCCTATTCTCTCCTCTACCCATCCCCTGTCACTCCTATTCTCTCCTCTACCCATCCTCTGTCACTCCTATTCTCTCTTCCACCCATCCTCTGTCACTCCTATTCTCTCCTCTACCCATCCTCTGTCACTCCTATTCTCTCCTCTACCCATCCTCTGTCACTCAAATTCTCTCCTCCACCCATCCTATGTCACTCCTATTCTCTCCACTGTCAGTCCTATTCTCTCTTCTACCCATCCTCTGTCACTCCTATTCTCTCCACTGTCACTCTTATTCTCTCCTCTACCCATCCTCTGTCACTCCTATTCTCTCCTCTACCCATCCTCTGTCACTCCTATTCTCTTCTCTACCCATCCTCTGTCACTCCTATTCTCTCCTCCACCCATCCTCTGTCACTCCTATTCTCTCCACTGTCAGTCCTATTCTCTCCTCTACCCATCCTCTGTCACTCCTATTCTCTCCACTGTCACTCCTATTCTCTCCTCTACCCATCCTCTGTCACTCCTATTCTCTTCTCTACCCATCCTCTGTCACTCCTATTCTCTCCTCTACCCATCCTCTGTCACTCCTATTCTCTCCTCCACCCATCCTCTGTCACTCCTATTCTCTCCACTGTCAGTCCTATTCTCTCCTCTACCCATCCTCTGTCACTCCTATTCTCTCCACTGTCACTCCTATTCTCTCCTCTACCCATCCTCTGTCACTCCTATTCTCTCCTCCACCCATCCTCTGTCACTCCTATTCTCTCCTCTACCCATCCTCTGTCACTCCTATTCTCTCCTCTACCCATCCTCTGTCATTCCTATTCTCTCTACTGTCACTCCTATTCTCTCCTCTACCCATCCTCTGTCACTCCTATTCTCTCCACTGTCACTCCTATTCTCTCCTCTACCCATCCTCTGTCACTCCTATTCTCTCCACTGTCACTCCTATTCTCTCCTCTACCCATCCTCTGTCACTCCTATTCTCTTCTCTACCCATCCTCTGTCACTCCTATTCTCTCCTCTACCCATCCTCTGTCACTCCTATTCTCTCCTCCACCCATCCTCTGTCACTCCTATTCTCTCCACTGTCAGTCCTATTCTCTCCTCTACCCATCCTCTGTCACTCCTATTCTCTCCACTGTCACTCCTATTCTCTCCTCTACCCATCCTCTGTCACTCCTATTCTCTCCACTGTCACTCCTATTCTCTCCTCTACCCATCCTCTGTCACTCCTATTCTCTCCTCCACCCATCCTCTGTCACTCATATTCTCTCCTCTACCCATCCTCTGTCACTCCTATTCTCTCCTCTACCCATCCTCTGTCATTCCTATTCTCTCTACTGTCACTCCTATTCTCTCCTCTACCCATCCTCTGTCACTCCTATTCTCTCCTCTACCCATCCTCTGTCATTCCTATTCTCTCTACTGTCACTCATATTCTCTCCTCTACCCATCCTCTGTCACTCCTATTCTCTCCTCTACCCATCCTCTGTCATTCCTATTCTCTCTACTGTCACTCCTATTCTCTCCTCTACCCATCCTCTGTCACTCCTATTCTCTCCACTGTCACTCCTATTCTCTCCTCTACCCATCCTCTGTCATTCCTATTCTCTCCACTGTCACTCCTATTCTCTCCTCTACCCATCCTCTGTCACTCCTATTCTCTCCTCCACCCATCCGTTGTCACGCCTATTCTCTCCACTGTCACTCCTATTCTCTCCTCTGATCATCATGTCCTTCTGTTATCACCCCATCCTTCTCTTCTACTCCCCCCCCCCCCCCCCACTCTCCTCTTCCCCCCTCTCCCTCTGGTGGTATAGTACCTGTAGAAAGATCTCTCAAGAGGTCTCTGTAGTCCTCTGAGTGACAGAACTCTTCCTCATACTGCTCTCCTCCACCCTCCCTTCGTCCCTCCTCCCTCATCCACCTCTCCTTCTCTCCGTACCTGTTGAAAGCTCTCTCTCAGGTGACTCTGGTCCTCTGGGTGACAGAACTCCAGGATGTCTTTCCCCAGCAGATCCTACACAAGACAATGACACAATAAATACACACAAATGAATACAACTACACACTTCAGGTCAATTTCAAATCATGAAATACAAGTTCAATATATTAATTTTGAAACTTTGTCAAATTCCTTGACAAAAATGTTTTTTCAATGGAGATTCTTTATTGACAATGCCTTTTAGTCCAGCACTAGGCTTCCTCTGCCTGAGTTAGGACAACAGGCCATACAGATCATACATCATTCAGACCCTTGGACTTGAGTCAATGGCCTTTCTCAATTCATCTTTCTTCCATTCCTTGCATCCGATCTCCCCGGCTCTTTCTCATTGCAGAAAAAGGTCTAAGGGGAGGGACCGTGGACCTTCTCCTCCAATACGGTTGAGAAGCAGCTGAGGAGATTGAGGGCAGAGGAATTGAGATCGAGCCATTGATACATCTTTAAATCCTTCTTCCTGTCATGGAGTGGTGTGCGGCCCAAGTGGCACCCTATTCCTTGGCCTGTTAGTGCACTACTTTTGACCAGCACTCATAGGGTTCTAGTCAAAAGTAGTGCATGATGTAGGGAATAGGGTGCCATTTGGGGGGGGGGAGGAAACGGTCTCCTTTAAACAAATCAAATCACATTTTATTGGTCACATACACATGGTTAGCAGATGTTAATGCGAGTGTAGCGAAATGCTTGTAGCGAAATGCAAACATCCTACATACACATAGCAGCTGCGCTGTAGACAATCATACACAATTATACATTAACAAATTGAAATCAATCACAAAAAAATCTCCCATCCTGCGAAGTGATCACTTTCTCATCCTAATAATGCGACTTTATGTCGGGAATCGGCCCACTTTCACTAATCTGTTTCTGTAGTGTGAACGGTGTGGAAAGGAGGGGTGTAATCTGTTTCTGTAGTGTGAACGGTGTGGAAAGGAGGGGTGTAATCTGTTTCTGTAGTGTGAACGGCGTGGAATGGAGGGGTGTAATCTGTTTCTGTAGTGTGAACGGCGTGGAAAGGAGGGGTGTAATCTGTTTCTGTAGTGTGAACGGCATGGAAAGGAGGGGTGTAATCTGTTTCTGTAGTGTGAACGGCATGGAAAGGAGGGGTGTAATCTGTTTCTGTAGTGTGAACGGCGTGGAAAGGAGGGGTGTAATCTGTTTCTGTAGTGTGAACGGTGTGGAAAGGAGGGGTGTAATCTGTTTCTGTAGTGTGAACGGTGTGGAAAGGAGGGGTGGACTGCGAGAGAACGCTATTTCACCAAAATTCCCAGACCTTCCTGATCTCCAAGCTGGAAATGACCTGGAATCAGGATGGATTAACCAGGAAAATCAGGGAATGTTGAGAAAGTTATTAGAATTATTTCCAACTCTAAATGTTAATGGATTGATCGATCGGTCAACAGTCTGTCAGGTTTAAAATGTTGGTCTGTATTCTGGTGTAGAATAAATTCAAGCGCTTCGGAAAAACACTGTGTGTACATGCTTTCTTTACACTGTAACTCTATCCTACAGTCTCTACCAACATCTGACCTGTCGAGAGTCAGGCTGGGAAAATGGACAACACTTCAATCTTAAGTTATTGAAGCTTTAAATAACTTACAATAACTTAAGTTGTCTGTATATACACTTGTAAATCATCATCTTTAAGAGCTGCAGTTGGATTGTCATCTAAAAAGGCCTTACTGTAACTTATGTCTGTAAACTCACATGTACGTACTAACACACTTCCAGACAGGGGTCTTACATTACAAGCCATTAAACAGGGGTCATCTCTCTTCATAAGGCAATATTAGGAACCAGGGTTTCTATGGCTGCTGTGAAAATGCATACGTCCCTTCCTCCCTTTCACTGCTGATCTAACATGGTGGGACAGCTGAAAACAAGGAGTACTAGTACAGCCTGTCTCCTTGATCTGATCATCAGCTGGGTCAGAAGATTATATTCCTCAATAGAGAGCAGCAAATTCATACTAGGAATGGAGTATGACATCCTGGCATTTAAAGTCTACTTATTTCTTTTTTTCAATTATACATACTATAAAACATACTATTGTTGCATACCCCAGAAATATATTTTGTACATATCAGTATGCGGACACACTTGGTGTTTCCCATACATTATTTTCCAGGCAGTGCATAAAGACCATGAAATCCACATTTCGGGCCTCTTCAATTTCAAATGAAATCTGCTGAACAGAATTCTACAATGGCAGGGGAAACACTGCCCCAAAACACTTTTTGTCATCTTTACATTTAACAGTCTGTGACATGGCATGAAACGAGCTGCTCCATTTCATCAAGGGGGGTAGGAAACATATTAACAGGTTACATCACTACTGACCACAGATGTGTTCCTCTTGATAAAATAACAGAATGCTTTGACGTGACCTCGCAGACCGTTTCAGGTAAACAGGTTATGTTTTGCAACATTATCTCAACATGTGTGATGAGTGGGCACGGAATTAGCGGCTCCAGTTCACCATAGGGGTTCTATTGTGAACTCTGACGAGTGGCATCACAGGCTGTTCCGGTTACGTTTTGCAATTTTTAAAAATGTTTTGCATCATCGTGCCCTACTAAACGCGACCCTGATTATGATAAGTAGGGGGAGGAACCAACCTGAGGCTGGTATCCAATCACGTTGATGCACCGCGGGTCCACGAAAGTGATGATGCCGTCGGAGTTGTGGCGTGACAGGAACTCCGTGGGAACCGTCAGGCCGTTCATATCCATGGAAACGGGAGAACTGGTAACCTAGGAGATGAGAGGGAACATGTCACTTAATAAAAACTGATGAAACATTGTTACAAAGGTTTTGACAGACTTGCTGAAACTTTAAACTAATTGCTATTAGTGCATTTTTACTCTTAACCTCTTGACTTTTCATCAGGTGGGAGATGTCTCTTTGGACATGGTCACATAAAACCTCAGGCCCCTTCACCTCCTAAAACATGCTGCCTGAGAATGTGAAGTTCCTCCCTTGCTACTTAAAAGCAGAGGAGAAGGATGGAGGGACCAGAGAGTTAGATATATGTGAGAGAGATTAAAGGATGGAGGGACCGGAGAGTTAGATACAGTGGGGAGAACAAGTATTGGATACACTGCCGATTTTGCAGGTTTCCTACTTACAAAGCATGTAGAGGTCTGTAATTTTTTATCATAGGTACACTTCAACTGTGAGAGACGGAATCTAAAACAAAAATCCAGAAAATCACATTGTATGATTTTTAAGTAATTCATTTGCATTTTATTGCATGACATAAGTATTTGATACATCAGAAAAGCAGAACTTACTATTTGGTACAGAAACCTTTGTTTGCAATTACTGACATCATACGTTTCCTGTAGTTCTTGACCAGGTTTGCACACACTGCAGCAGGGATTTTGACCCACTCCTCCATACAGACCTTCTCCAGATCCTTCAGGTTTCGGGGCTGTCGCTGGGCAATACGGACTTTCAGCTCCCTCCAAAGATTTTCTATTGGGTTCAGGTCTGGAGACTGGCTAGGCCACTCCAGGACCTTGAGATGCTTCTTACGGAGCCACTCCTTAGTTTCCCTGGCTGTGTGTTTCGGGTCATTGTCATGCTGGAAGACCCAAACACGACCCATCTTACATGCTCTTACTGAGGGAAGGAGGTTGTTGGCCAAGATCTCGCGATACATGGCCCCATCCATCCTCCCCTCAATACGGTGCAGTCGTCCTGTCCCCTTTGCAGAAAAGCATCCCCAAAGAATGATGTTTCCACCTCCATGCTTCACGGTTGGGATGGTGTTCATGGGGTTGTACTCATCCTTCTTCTTCCTCCAAACACGGCAAGTGGAGTTTAGACCAAAAAGCTCTATTTTTGTCTCATCGGACCACATGACCTTCACCGATTCCTCCTCTGGATCATCCAGATGGTCATTGGCAAACTTCAGACGGGCCTGGACATGCGCTGGCTTGAGCAGGGGGACCTTGCGTGCGCTGCAGGATTTTAATCCATGACGGCGTAGTGTGTTACTAATGGTTTTCTTTTAGACTGTGGTCCCAACTCTCTTCAGGTCATTGACCAGGTCCTGCCGTGTAGTTCTGGGTTGATCCCTCACCTTCCTCATGATCATTGATGCCCCACGAAGGGTGAGATCTTGCATGGAGCCCCAGACCGAGGGTGATTGACTGTCATCTTGAACTTCTTCCATTTTCTAATAATTGCGCCAACAGTTGTTGCCTTCTCACCAAGCTGCTTGCCTATTGTCCTGTAGCCCATCCCAGCCTTGTCCAGGTCTACAATTTTATCCCTGATGTCCTTACACAGCTCTCTGGTCTTGGCCATTGTGGAGGGTTGGAGTCTGTTTGATTGAGTGTGTGGACAGGTGTCTTTTATACAGGTAACGAGTTCAAACAGGTGAAGTTAATACAGGTAATGAGTGGAGAACAGGAGGGCTTCTTAAAGAAAAACTAACAGGTCTGTGAGAGCCAGAATTCTTACTGGTTGGTAAGTGATCAAATACTTATGTCGGGCAATAAAATGCAAATTAATTACTTAAAAATCATACAATCTGATAAAAATTACAGACCTCTACATGCTTTGTAAGTAGGAAAACCTGCAAAATCGGCAGTGTATCAAATACTTGTTCTCCCCACTGTATATATGAGAGAGATTAAAGGATGGAGGGACCGGAGAGTTAGATATATGTGAGAGAGATTAAAGGATGGAGGGACCAGAGGGTTAGATATATGTGAGAGATTACAGGTGGCACTATGAAGTAGAAGGTAAAAAGCAGGAGGAGGATGGGAGTACCAGGAAGGTTATATTTGAGAGCCTTCAGGGCCCTTATTCATAAAGCGTCTCATAGTGGGAGTGCTGATCTAGGATCAGGTCCCCCCTGTCCATTTAATCTAATTCATCAAGATCTAAAAGACTAAACTGATACTAGATCAGCACTCCTACTCTGAGAAGCTGTATGAATATGGGGCACTTTTTCAGGAACACGTGTAATCCAGTTTAAAATGATCCTGTGTTGTGTTCAATTCTGTTCCCCCATTAGCTTCCGTTCACGACACCAAAGGCCTGTTTCTTCCTAATGTCATCAGATCATATAAACATGATATTTGTTGTAGCATGTGATGTGGTCTCATAAATGCTTCAGTTGTGTCTCAAACGTTTTGTCCAAAAGATAGGAGACGAAATCTGGATTACAATGTCCTGAAAACTGTTCCAAGTGGTTAAAATCGGCAGCATTTGAGATACAGTAGAAAAGGTTTTATCAAAACTTAACAGAAAATATGAACTGTTTCGACCATTTAGTCAGATACTATACATGTCTGGTGTGTCTTAAGCACATGTAAGCGTTCTTTAAGTTTTAAAGCTAATTTCACACAATTCTACACATTTTGCAAGGGGTAGAGAATTGCTAGGCAGTTGTAAAGCTAATGTCCTGCAATTTAACAATTGTTTTCATGTGTGTGTCTTATGTGTGTTTACATGATACCAGGGATGGAAGCCTGACTGAGTGAACCGGGACACAGAGCGCGGTCCGCCAGTTGAGTATGGGGATATATGGGATACTATGAGGGGACAGTAGTGGTTCAACACCCTCTAAAACATCAGACAAGTCTGGGAGCTGAGAAGGTTAAGGTAGGAGATAGTAGATGTTGGACACAGGAATAAGGGTTGAACTGGTTGAGCTATGGGGGGGGTTATGGGAGGATGGGAAGAGGTCTTCAGTGCATGTTCCACCTGTCTGCTCCATTACTGTAATCCTCCTATACTGATGCTCCCTGACAACCCCGTGCTCTCAGCTCACACCTTCTCATGCACAATATGCACCCACCCAACCAGAGTGTGTATACACACACACACACACACACACACACACACACACACACACACACACACACACACACACACACACACACACACACACAGACAGGATGGTACCTGCAGTCTTCCGATGGCCACAAGGCAGTATTTACTGGTCTGTCCTGCCTCTGTGTCTTCTTCTGGTATGGTCATACCTGACATAGAGAGAAAAGAGAGGAAGATATTATTTATAAGAGAGATATCAAGTTGGCAGCTATCTAATAAAGTGCAAATGTGTGATTTCAGATGTGAACGCTGTGTTGTTGAGGTGATTTCCAGCATGACACTGTGTAGTCTAGTACCGTA
>NC_074668.1:64777162-64782162 GCF_029448725.1 Salvelinus fontinalis
TGAGTTTTTATAAAACCTTTATTTTCTACTCAATTGTTAACATAAATAATGACACACTGCCTTTTCAGAAATGAAACAATGAATGTAATTCCTACACAAAATAAATAAAAATAAAAATACAAAAGAACATATACATTCAACTTATTTCCTCAACAAAAAATAATTTCCCCTCCTCTACAAAACAAAGCGCTCCTTCATATGCCCACTTCTCCTCAAACAATGGGAGATCTTTTACAGCTGAGAAAAACTCAAAATCCACTTTTATTCTTGCTTTCACTAATCCTTTAAAAACACATCTTATATCCTTCTCATATCCCGTGTCTATTTTATGTTTCCTACTCAAAAAAATTGACATCTTAGCTTGTCCCAAAATAAAATTTAACATTTGACATTTTCTTTTCTGTTGCTTACTATATTGAAACCCCAAAATAAAAACATTGTTATTAAAAATCTCACCTACAGCTCTAAACAATGATTCCAGTATTTCCAATAAAGGTTTTATCCTCTCACACTCCATAAAACAGTGAAAAATGGTTTCTCTTATATTACAAAAAGGACATCCATCTCTAACATCTGAATTAATGACAGATACAAAAGCATTAACTGCAATAATGCCATGTAACACCCTCCATTGCATATCACCAGTACCCTTTTGTAACGGTGGTTTGTACAGTGCTCTCCATGCTGGCTTTACCTTGTCATCAATTCCCAATTTTACCCTCCATGGAGTGTCTTTTCTATTTTTCAATTTCTCTTTGTTTAACACCTTAACACACCCCCTATACAAATCCTTCCCATTCACCTCATCCAAACCCACCTCCTCCAACCCTCTCAAATCCAACAATATACCCTTTCTCTCTGACTCTGTGATATTTGGTGTAATCCCTAATCTTGGAAATGAGACGTCTTCATCTTGTTCCTTCTTCTTGTGGCTATTAAGCATTCCCCATTCTTCCGCTGACAGAGCTTTCCTGCAGCTTCCCAGCATTTGTCCAACAATCCTTTCCGACCTCACCCCCAAATGTTCAGCCAACCGTCTTCCATCCATTAAGTCGGGCCCAGCCATTGCCATTAACTGTCTTAAGGTGATTATTTTTCCCTTCACCAGAATCTTGGAGAAATGTGGAACAGCTGCAGTTGTACAATCCAGTCTTGCCCCACACACCAGAGGTTCCTCCAACAGCCAATGCACTGACTCCGCTGAAGTTCGTCTGGACACCTTCATTATGCTCCACACTCTGAGAAGGCCTCTGTAAAACGGAGGTACTCCCTCCCTAGAAATCTGGCTACTATCAACCAGAAATAAAGCCTTCTTTAAACCTAAACCTCCAACCCTCTGTAACACAAGGCCTGCTACCCCCCTCCACACCACATTTTCCTGTCCATAAAGCAACCTTTGAATAAACTGAAAACGGAAAGCAGCAGCCCTACTAGCAAGATGTACCAGACCTTGTCCCCCCTCCTCTTTTGACAAATACAAAACACTTTGTGGAACCCAGTGATATTTATCCCAAAAAAAATCTACCATAATTGCCTGTATCTTAGCCAGAAGACCAGAAGGTGGTTCTAAAACTGCCAACCGATGCCATAATGCAGAGGCAATCACATTGTTAACTATAATAGTTCTCCCCCTATATGACATTCGAGATAACAACCAACGCCATCTCCTCATCCTCCCTTCCACCATTTCAACCACCCCAATCCAATTTCTTTCCATAATCCCCTCATCTCCTAAGTACACTCCAAGATACTTAAACCCTCCCTTACACCATTCCAATCCCCCTGGCAAAGCCATGATCCCTCCAGACCATTCTCCAATCTGTAATGCACAACTCTTTTCCCAATTTACTTTTGCCGAGGATATTCCCCTAAACCGATCAACCATTAGACTCAAACTATCCACCTCCGCTTGATTTTTCACTAAAACAACTACATCATCAGCATAGGCTGAAAGACGAATAGGAGGAATATCCTTGGAAAGGTACACCCCTTCAATGCGACTTCTAATGCTATTTAGTAGTGGCTCTATAGCAATGGCATACAGCATCCCTGATAAAGAACATCCCTGCCTAATACCTCTACACACTTTAAAAGGAGCACTCAAACCACCGTTAACTTTCAATACACTTTCAATGTCACCATATATCACCTTTATCATGTCAATAAAACCAGAGCTGAACCCAAACGCCTCAAGCGTATGCCATAAATATTGATGTTCAACTCGGTCAAATGCCTTTTCCTGATCAATTGAAATTAGACCTGCATCCACCCCAATAGCCCTAGAGATGTCCAAAAAGTCACGAATCAGAGAAATGTTATCCCCTATCTGCCTGCCAGGAACACAGTAGGACTGGTCCGTATGTATGATTTGCCCCATCACCTCCCTCAGCCTGTTGGACAAAGCCTTGGACAGGATCTTATAATCAGTGCACAATAAAGCCACCGGCCTCCAGTTTTTCACCTCCCTAGGGTCTCCCTTTTTGGGCAGTAGGGTGAGGACAGCCCTTCTGCAGCTTAATGGTAGTAACCCTCCGGTTAAACTATCATTAACCACTGCCAGCCAATCTTCTCCCAACATAGTCCAAAAAGACTTAAAAAAGTCAACGGGAAGCCCATCAAAGCCTGGTGCCCTTCCATTTTCCATGCCTTTTAATGCAGAGTATAACTCCTGCAAAGACAATGGTTGCTCAAGCTCAACCTGAGCTTCTGCATCCACCTTTGGGAGCCCATCAAGGAACTTCTGTGTCACTGTTTTATCCTCTTTGTACTCACACTTGTAGAGCTCAGCATAGAACTCTACTGCCCTCTTTCTAATTTCACTAGGGCTAGTGAGCTCTTGTCCAACAGCTGATTTGAGACAATGAATAATTTTTCTTTGTCCATTCTTTTTCTCTAAACCAAAGAAAAATTTGGATGAGGCATCCATTTCAGATATTCCCTGAAACTTACTTCTCACCAATGCCCCCTGTGCTCTGATACCCAGCAGATCTGCCAATTCAACTTTTTTTTTCTTGAGTGCCTGCGTATGGCCCCAATCTCCTGTGGTCTCAACCAACGTCATGAGTTCCACTATTTCAAACTCTAGGGCTTTCATTGATCTGATGATATCCTTGGTGACATTCCTCGTGTATTGATTACAAAATTGTTGAATCTGGATTTTCCCTATATCCCACCACTGTTGAATGGATATAAAACTGTCCTTTTGAGACCTCCACCTCTCCCAGAAAAAACAAAAACATTTCCTGAAGTGAGCATCACTCAATAAAGTTATATTAAAATGCCAGTATGCGCTTTTGGGTTTTACATTATTAATGAACACCACCTCTGTTATTAAACAATGATCAGAAAATCCCACTGGGGTTATCACACTTGATTTACAGACCTGAGATTGATGCTCAAAACAATAAAACCTATCTAACCTTGCCATAGAGATGATGTTCTCTCTCACATGCGCCCAGGTGTACTGCCTTGTGCCTCCATTTTGTCTCCGCCAAATATCACACAATTCATGCGTTACAATGAGGCGTTTTAAAAAGGTCCTTGAGGCTATATGAGGTTCTTGATGATTTCTATCTAAATCACTGACTGTGCAGTTAAAATCCCCAGCAATAAATAAATAATCTTCATTGTTACATTTCTCAATGGTATTTGATAATGTCTCTAAAAAACATACCCTCTCAACTGCCACCACTGGGGCATAGACATTTATCAGACACATAGTGATGTTTTCATACCTTGCTCTAACTTTTAATAACCTCCCCTCAACTACCTCTTCAACCTCATAAGACAAAGGCAAAAACCCCCTTGAGAACAATATAGCCACACCCCCACTTTTAGAATTTTTATGACTACACACCACTGTCCCCTCCCACTCCTTTTTCCACATAACTTCATTTTCCAAATTACTATGTGTTTCTTGTAGAAAATTTATGTCACTTCCCTTTCCCCTAATTAACTCATACACTATCGCTCTTTTTTTAACATCTCTTCCACCATTTATGTTTAAAGAAGAAATCTTAAAACTGCTCATGAATGAAAAAAATATACAGAGGAAAATACAGATATCCCATCTCTTTACAGGTTTAAAACTGCAACTAAACCCTTTCATTTTCTTTAGAATTTACATCACTTATCACTCTCGTGACCACCTTCTTAAGTCTAGCAATTTCAGGGCTTGTCAAACCTCCCCCTGTTATTTTTGACATCAAAAACTTTGCTGATTCAATAAACAATTCACTTTCAGGGAAAAAATCAGTTATATTGTAATCCTGCATATATTTCTTCCCTTTTGTCAACTTCAGAAATTGGCGTACCTTCTTAATTCCATACCTTCCTTCCTCCCCAATTATCTCACTATTTTGTTGCGACGCGTCAGATGACTCACTCCCGCTCTCCTCCCCAGAGGAAAACTCTCCTAAATCTTCAACCTTTTCATCTTCAACTAATTTATCAATCTCTACCTTCCTCTTAGAATTAGACCCTTCACCCCCCCCTACATTCTTTCTCTTACTTCTCGGTACTTTGAAAACAGCTTCTTCCTTTCCTGTTATTTCAATTTCCTCTTTATCTCCAATTTCATTTTCCAACACCACCTCAGCAACGGCAGTCGCAATCTCACAGACTGCTTCCCCTCCCTCCTTGTTCTGATCCACCACAATTGTCCCCGTATCCACACTGCCTTCCTCTCCCCCTTTTCCAACCACATCTGCCCACCTTCTTCCTTCCCCCGTACTTTTAGCAGTTTCATCTCTTTGCGTAAATGCATTATCTGTACCATCACTATAACTACTACCGGGCTCTGCGCGCTCCTTCTCAGGACAACTACGCACCAAATGCCCCTCTCTTCCACACCCAAAACATTTCATTGATTCAGTAGAAGCGTAAAACACATAATCAAATCCATCAATCTTAAAACTAAACGCTAAATTCAGTTCATCAACATCCTTTTTTAAGATCATATACACTTGCCTTCTATGAGACACGACATGTTTCAGCAACGG
>NC_074668.1:64789662-64804662 GCF_029448725.1 Salvelinus fontinalis
GTAGTATGTACTGAAGTTGTAGGTTCTGTTTGTGTAGTGGTAGTATGTACTGAAGTTGTTAGTTGTGTTTGTGTAGTGGTAGTATGTACTGAAGTTGTTAGTTGTGTTTGTGTAGTGGTAGTATGTACTGAAGTTGTTAGTTGTGTTTGTGTAGTGGTAGTATATACTGAAGTTGTTAGTTGTGTTTGTGTAGTGGTAGTATGTACTGAAGTTGTTAGTTGTGTTTGTGTAGTGGTAGAATGTACTGAAGTCGTTTGTTGTGTTTGTGTAGTGGTAGTATGTACTGAAGTTGTTAGTTGTGTTTGTGTAGTGGTAGTATGTACTGAAGTTGTTAGTTGTGTTTGTGTAGTGGTAGTATGTACTGAAGTTGTTAGTTGTGTTTGTGTAGTGGTAGTATGTACTGAAGTTGTTAGTTGTGTTTGTGTAGTGGTAGTATGTACTGAAGTTGTTAGTTGTGTTTGTGTAGTGGTAGTATGTACTGAAGTTGTTAGTTGTGTTTGTGTAGTGGTAGTATGTACTGAAGTTGTTAGTTGTGCGTGTGTAGTGGTAGTATGTACTGAAGTTGTTAGTTGTGTTTGTGTAGTGGTAGTATGTACTGAAGTTGTTAGTTGTGTTTGTGTAGTGGTAGTATGTACTGAATTTGTAGGTTCTGTTTCTGTAGTGGTAGTATGTACTGAAGTTGTTAGTTGTGTTTGTGTAGTGGTAGTATGTACTGAAGTTGTTAGTTGTGTTTGTGTAGTGGTAGTATGTACTGAAGTTGTTAGTTGTGTTTGTGTAGTGGTAGTATGTACTGAAGTTGTTAGTTGTGCGTGTGTAGTGGTAGTATGTACTGAAGTTGTTAGTTGTGTTTGTGTAGTGGTAGTATGTACTGAAGTTGTTAGTTGTGTTTGTGTAGTGGTAGTATGTACTGAAGTTGTTAGTTCTCTTTTTGTAGGGTTAGTATGTACTGAAGTTGTAGGTTCTGTGTGTGTAGTGGTAGTATGTACTGAAGTTGTTAGTTGTTTTTGTGTAGTGGTAGTATGTACTGAATTTGTTAGTTGTGTTTGTGTAGTGGTAGTATGTACTGAAGTTGTTAGTTGTGTTTGTGTAGTGGTAGTATGTACTGAAGTTGTTAGTTGTGTTTGTGTAGTGGTAGTATGTACTGAAGTTGTTAGTTGTGTTTGTGTAGTGGCAGTATGTACTGAAGTTGTTAGTTGTGTTTGTGTAGTGGTAGTATGTACTGAAGTTGTTAGTTGTGTTTGTGTAGTGGTAGTATGTACTGAAGTTGTTAGTTGTGTTTGTGTAGTGGTAGTATGTACTGAAGTTGTTAGTTGTGCGTGTGTAGTGATAGTATGTACTGAAGTTGTTAGTTGTGTTTGTGTAGTGGTAGTATGTACTGAAGTTGTTAGTTGTGTTTGTGTAGTGGTAGTATGTACTGAAGTTGTAGGTTCTGTTTGTGTAGAGGTAGTATGTACTGAAGTTGTTAGTTGTGTTTGTGTAGTGGTAGTATGTACTGAAGTTGTTAGTTGTGTTTGTGTAGTGGTAGTATGTACTGAAGTTGTAGGTTCTGTTTGTGTAGAGGTAGTATGTACTGAAGTTGTTAGTTGTGTTTGTGTAGTGGTAGTATGTACTGAAGTTGTTAGTTGTGTTTGTGTAGTGGTAGTATGTACTGAAGTTGTTAGTTATGTTTGTGTATTGGTAGTATGTACTGAAGTTATTAGTTGTGTTTGTGTAGTGGTAGTATGTACTGAAGTTGTTAGTTGTGTTTGTGTAGTGGTAGTATGTACTGAAGTTGTTAGTTGTGTTTGTGTAGTGGTAGTATGTACTGAAGTTGTTAGTTGTGTTTGTGTAGTTGTAGTATGTACTGAAGTTGTTAGTTGTGTTTGTGTAGTGGTAGTATGTACTGAAGTTGTTAGTTGTGTTTGTGTAGCGGTAGTATGTACTGAAGTTGTTAGTTGTGTTTGTGTAGTGGCAGTATGTACTGAAGTTGTTAGTTGTGTTTGTGCAGTGGTAGTATGTACTGAAGTTGTTAGTTGTGTTTGTGTAGTGGTAGTATGTACTGAAGTTGTTAGTTGTGTTTGTGTAGTGGTAGTATGTACTGAAGTTGTTAGTTGTGTTTGTGTAGTGGTAGTATGTACTGAAGTTGTTAGTTGTGTTTGTGTAGTGGTAGTATGTACTGAAGTTGTTAGTTGTGTTTGTGTAGTGGTAGTATGATCTGAAGTTGTTAGTTGTGTTTGTGTAGTGGTAGTATGTACTGAAGTTGTTAGTTGTGTTTGTGTAGTGGTAGTATGTACTGAAGTTGTTAGTTGTGTTTGTGTAGTGGTAGTATGTACTGAAGTTGTTAGTTGTGTTTGTGTAGTGGTAGTATGTACTGAAGTCGTTTGTTGTGTTTGTGTAGTGGTAGTATGTACTGAAGTTGTTAGTTGTGTTTGTGTAGTGGTAGTATGTACTGAAGTCGTTTGTTGTGTTTGTGTAGTGGTAGTATGTACTGAAGTTGTTAGTTGTGTTTGTGTAGTGGTAGTATGTACTGAAGTTGTTAATTGTGTTTGTGTAGTGGTAGTATGTACTGAAGTTGTTAGTTGTGTGTGTGTAGTGGTAGTATGTACTGAAGTTGTTAGTTGTGCGTGTGTAGTGGTAGTATGTACTGAAGTTGTTAGTTGTGTTTGTGTAGTGGTAGTATGTACTGAAGTTGTTAGTTGTGTTTGTGTAGTGGTAGTATGTACTGAAGTTGTAGGTTCTGTTTGTGTAGTGGTAGTATGTACTGAAGTTGTTAGTTGTGTTTGTGTAGTGGTAGTATGTACTGAAGTTGTTAGTTGTGTTTGTGTAGTGGTAGTATGTACTGAAGTTGTTAGTTGTGTTTGTGTAGTGGTAGTATGTACTGAAGTTGTTACTTGTGCGTGTGTAGGGTTAGTATGTACTGAAGTTGTTAGTTGTGTTTGTGTAGTGGTAGTATGTACTGAAGTTGTTAGTTGTGTTTGTGTAGTGGTAGTATGTACTGAAGTTGTTAGTTCTCTTTTTGTAGGGTTAGTATGTACTGAAGTTGTAGGTTCTGTGTGTGTAGTGGTAGTATGTACTGAAGTTGTTAGTTGTGTTTGTGTAGTGGTAGTATGTACTGAAGTTGTTAGTTGTGTTTGTGTAGTGGTAGTATGTACTGAAGTTGTTAGTTGTGTTTGTGTAGTTGTAGTATGTACTGAAGTTGTTAGTTGTGTTTGTGTAGTGGTAGTATGATCTGAAGTTGTTAGTTGTGTTTGTGTAGTGGTAGTATGTACTGAAGTTGTAGGTTCTGTTTGTGTAGTGGTAGTATGTACTGAATTTGTTAGTTGTGTTTGTGTAGTGGTTGTATGTACTGTAGTTGTGTTTGTGTAGTGGTAGTATGTACTGAAGTTGTTAGTTGTGTTTGTGTAGTGGTAGTATGTACTGAAGTTGTTAGTTGTGTTTGTGTAGTGGCAGTATGTACTGAAGTTGTTAGTTGTGTTTGTGTAGTGGTAGTATGTACTGAAGTTGTTAGTTGTGTTTGTGTAGTGGTAGTATATACTGAAGTTGTTAGTTGTGTTTGTGTAGTGGTAGTATGTACTGAAGTTGTTAGTTGTGTTTGTGTAGTGGTAGTATGTACTGAAGTCGTTTGTTGTGTTTGTGTAGTGGTAGTATGTACTGAAGTTGTTAGTTGTGTTTGTGTAGTGGTAGTATGTACTGAAGTTGTAGGTTCTGTTTGTGTAGTGGTAGTATGTACTGAATTTGTTAGTTGTGTTTGTGTAGTGGTAGTATGTACTGAAGTTGTTAGTTGTGTTTGTGTAGTGGTAGTATGTACTGAAGTTGTTAGTTGTGTTTGTGTAGTGGTAGTATGTACTGAAGTTGTAGGTTCTGTTTCTGTAGTGGTAGTATGTACTGAAGTTGTTAGTTGTGTTTGTGTAGTGGTAGTATGTACTGAAGTTGTTAGTTGTGTTTGTGTAGTGGTAGTATGTACTGAAGTTGTTAGTTGTGTTTGTGTAGTGGTAGTATGTACTGAAGTTGTTAGTTCTCTTTTTGTAGGGGTAGTATGTACTGAAGTTGTTAGTTGTGTTTGTGTAGTGGTAGTATGTACTGAAGTTGTTAGTTGTGTTTGTGTAGTGGTAATATGTACTGAAGTTGTAGGTTCTGTTTGTGTAGTGGTAGTATGTACTGAATTTGTTAGTTGTGTTTGTGTAGTGGTAGTATGTACTGTAGTTGTGTTTGTGTAGTGGTAGTATGTACTGAAGTTGTTAGTTGTGTTTGTGTAGTGGTAGTATGTACTGAAGTTGTTAGTTGTGTTTGTGTAGTGGCAGTATGTACTGAAGTTGTTAGTTGTGTTTGTGTAGTGGTAGTATGTACTGAAGTTGTTATTTGTGTTTGTGTAGTGGTAGTATATACTGAAGTTGTTAGTTGTGTTTGTGTAGTGGTAGTATGTACTGAAGTTGTTAGTTGTGTTTGTGTAGTGGTAGTATGTACTGAAGTTGTTTGTTGTGTTTGTGTAGTGGTAGTATGTACTGAAGTTGTTAGTTGTGTTTGTGTAGTGGTAGTATGTACTGAAGTTGTAGGTTCTGTTTGTGTAGTGGTAGTATGTACTGAATTTGTTAGTTGTGTTTGTGTAGTGGTAATATGTACTGAAGTTGTTAGTTGTGTTTGTGTAGTGGTAGTATGTACTGAAGTTGTTAGTTGTGTTTGTGTAGTGGTAGTATGTACTGAAGTTGTAGGTTCTGTTTCTGTAGTGGTAGTATGTACTGAAGTTGTTAGTTGTGTTTGTGTAGTGGTAGTATGTACTGAAGTTGTTAGTTGTGTTTGTGTAGTGGTAGTATGTACTGAAGTTGTTAGTTGTGTTTGTGTAGTGGTAGTATGTACTGAAGTTGTTAGTTCTCTTTTTGTAGGGGTAGTATGTACTGAAGTTGTTAGTTGTGTTTGTGTAGTGGTAGTATGTACTGAAGTTGTTAGTTGTGTTTGTGTAGTGGTAGTATGTACTGAAGTTGTTAGTTGTGTTTGTGTAGTTGTAGTATGTACTGAAGTTGTTAGTTGTGTTTGTGTAGTGGTAGTATGATCTGAAGTTGTTAGTTGTGTTTGTGTAGTGGTAGTATGTACTGAAGTTGTAGGTTCTGTTTGTGTAGTGGTAGTATGTACTGAATTTGTTAGTTGTGTTTGTGTAGTGGTAGTATGTACTGTAGTTGTGTTTGTGTAGTGGTAGTATGTACTGAAGTTGTTAGTTGTGTTTGTGTAGTGGTAGTATGTACTGAAGTTGTTAGTTGTGTTTGTGTAGTGGCAGTATGTACTGAAGTTGTTAGTTGTGTTTGTGTAGTGGTAGTATGTACTGAAGTTGTTAGTTGTGTTTGTGTAGTGGTAGTATATACTGAAGTTGTTAGTTGTGTTTGTGTAGTGGTAGTATGTACTGAAGTTGTTAGTTGTGTTTGTGTAGTGGTAGTATGTACTGAAGTCGTTTGTTGTGTTTGTGTAGTGGTAGTATGTACTGAAGTTGTTAGTTGTGTTTGTGTAGTGGTAGTATGTACTGAAGTTGTAGGTTCTGTTTGTGTAGTGGTAGTATGTACTGAATTTGTTAGTTGTGTTTGTGTAGTGGTAGTATGTACTGAAGTTGTTAGTTGTGTTTGTGTAGTGGTAGTATGTACTGAAGTTGTTAGTTGTGTTTGTGTAGTGGTAGTATGTACTGAAGTTGTAGGTTCTGTTTCTGTAGTGGTAGTATGTACTGAAGTTGTTAGTTGTGTTTGTGTAGTGGTAGTATGTACTGAAGTTGTTAGTTGTGTTTGTGTAGTGGTAGTATGTACTGAAGTTGTTAGTTGTGTTTGTGTAGTGGTAGTATGTACTGAAGTTGTTAGTTGTGTTTGTGTAGTGGTAGTATGTACTGAAGTTGTTAGTTGTGTTTGTGTAGTGGTAGTATGTACTGAAGTTGTTAGTTGTGTTTGTGTAGTGGTAGTATGTACTGAAGTTGTTAGTTCTCTTTTTGTAGGGTTAGTATGTACTGAAGTTGTAGGTTCTGTGTGTGTAGTGGTAGTATGTACTGAAGTTGTTAGTTGTGTTTGTGTAGTGGTAGTATGTACTGAAGTTGTTAGTTGTGTTTGTGTAGTGGTAGTAGGTACTGAAGTTGTAGGTTCTGTTTGTGTAGTGGTAGTATGTACTGAAGTTGTTAGTTGTGTTTGTGTAGTGGTAGTATGTACTGAAGTTGTTAGTTGTGTTTGTGTAGTGGTAGTATGTACTGAAGTTGTTAGTTGTGTTTGTGTAGTGGTAGTATGTACTGAAGTTGTTAGTTGTGTTTGTGTAGTGGTAGTATGTACTGAAGTTGTTAGTTGTGTTTGTGTAGTGGTAGTATGTACTGAAGTTGTTAGTTCTCTTTGTGTAGTGGTAGTATGTACTGAAGTTGTTAGTTCTCTTTGTGTAGTGGTAGTATGTACTGAAGTTGTTAGTTGTGTTTGTGTAGTGGTAGTATGTACTGAAGTTGTTAGTTGTGTTTGTGTAGTGGTAGTATGTACTGAAGTTGTTAGTTGTGTTTGTGTAGCGGTAGTATGTACTGAAGTTGTTAGTTGTGTTTGTGTAGTGGTAGTATGTACTGAAGTTGTTAGTTGTGTTTGTGTAGTGGTAGTATGTACTGAAGTTGTTAGTTGTGTTTGTGTAGTGGTAGTATGTACTGAAGTTGTTAGTTGTGTTTGTGTAGTGGTAGTATGTACTGAAGTTGTTAGTTGTGTTTGTGTAGTGGTAGTATGTACTGAAGTTGTTAGTTGTGTTTGTGTAGTGGTAGTATGTACTGAAGTTGTTAGTTGTGTTTGTGTAGTGGTAGTATGTACTGAAGTTGTTAGTTGTGTTTGTGTAGTGGTAGTATGTACTGAAGTTGTTAGTTGTGTTTGTGTAGTGGTAGTATGTACTGAAGTTGTTAGTTCTCTTTGTGTAGTGGTAGTATGTACTGAAGTTGTTAGTTCTCTTTGTGTAGTGGTAGTATGTACTGAAGTTGTTTGTTGTGTTTGTGTAGTGGTAGTATGTACTGAAGTTGTTAGTTGTGTTTGTGTAGTGGTAGTATGTACTGAAGTTGTTAGTTGTGTTTGTGTAGCGGTAGTATGTACTGAAGTTGTTAGTTGTGTTTGTGTAGTGGTAGTATGTACTGAAGTTGTTAGTTGTGTTTGTGTAGTGGTAGTATGTACTGAAGTTGTTAGTTGTGTTTGTGTAGTGGTAGTATGTACTGAAGTTGTTAGTTGTGTTTGTGTAGTGGTAGTATGTACTGAAGTTGTTAGTTGTGTTTGTGTAGTGGTAGTATGTACTGAAGTTGTTAGTTGTGTTTGTGTAGTGGTAGTATGTACTGAAGTTGTTAGTTGTGTTTGTGTAGTGGTAGTATGTACTGAAGTTGTTAGTTCTCTTTGTGTAGTGGTAGTATGTACTGAAGTTGTTAGTTCTCTTTGTGTAGTGGTAGTATGTACTGAAGTTGTTAGTTGTGTTTGTGTAGTGGTAGTATGTACTGAAGTTGTTAGTTGTGTTTGTGTAGTGGTAGTATGTACTGAAGTTGTTAGTTGTGTTTGTGTAGCGGTAGTATGTACTGAAGTTGTTAGTTGTGTTTGTGTAGTGGTAGTATGTACTGAAGTTGTTAGTTGTGTTTGTGTAGTGGTAGTATGTACTGAAGTTGTTAGTTGTGTTTGTGTAGTGGTAGTATGTACTGAAGTTGTTAGTTGTGTGTGTGAATTGGTAGTATGTACTGAAGTTGTTAGTTGTGCGTGTGTAGTGGTAGTATGTACTGAAGTTGTAGGTTCTGTGTGTGTAGTGGTAGTATGTACTGAAGTTGTTAGTTGTGTTTGTGTAGTGGTAGTATGTACTGAAGTTGTTAGTTGTGTTTGTGTAGTGGTAGTATGTACTGAAGTTGTTAGTTGTGTTTGTGTAGTGGTAGTATGTACTGAAGTTGTTAGTTGTGTTTGTGTAGTGGTAGTATGTACTGAAGTTGTTAGTTGTGTTTGTGTAGTGGTAGTATGTACTGCAGTTGTTAGTTCTCTTTGTGTAGTGGTAGTATGTACTGAAGTTGTTAGTTGTGTTTGTGTAGTGGTAGTATGTACTGAAGTTGTTAGTTCTCTTTGTGTAGTGGTAGTATGTACTGAAGTTGTTAGTTCTCTTTGTGTAGTGGTAGTATGTACTGAAGTTGTTAGTTGTGTTTGTGTAGTGGTAGTATGTACTGAAGTTGTTAGTTGTGTTTGTGTAGTGGTAGTATGTACTGACGTTGTTAGTTGTGTTTGTGTAGTGGTAGTATGTACTGAAGTTGTTAGTTGTGTTTGTGTAGTGGTAGTATATACTGAAGTTGTTAGTTGTGTTTGTGTAGTGGTAGTATGTATTGAAGTTGTTAGTTGTGTGTGTGTGTAGTGGTAGTATGTACTGAAGTTGTTAGTTTGTGTGTGAATTGGTAGTATGTACTGAAGTTGTTAGTTGTGCGTGTGTAGTGGTAGTATGTACTGAAGTTGTAGGTTCTGTGTGTGTAGTGGTAGTATGTACTGAAGTTGTTAGTTGTGTTTGTGTAGTGGTAGTATGTACTGAAGTTGTTAGTTGTGTTTGTGTAGTGGTAGTATGTACTGAAGTTGTTAGTTGTGTTTGTGTAGTGGTAGTATGTACTGAAGTTGTTAGTTGTGTTTGTGTAGTGGTAGTATGTACTGAAGTTGTTAGTTGTGTTTGTGTAGTGGTAGTATGTACTGAAGTTGTTAGTTGTGTTTGTGTAGTGGTAGTATGTACTGAAGTTGTTAAGTTCTCTTTGTGTAGTGGTAGTATGTACTGAAGTTGTTAGTTCTCTTTGTGTAGTGGTAGTATGTACTGAAGTTGTTAGTTGTGTTTGTGTAGTGGTAGTATGTACTGAAGTTGTTAGTTGTGTTTGTGTAGTGGTAGTATGTACTGAAGTTGTTAGTTGTGTTTGTGTAGCGGTAGTATGTACTGAAGTTGTTAGTTGTGTTTGTGTAGTGGTAGTATGTACTGAAGTTGTTAGTTGTGTTTGTGTAGTGGTAGTATGTACTGAAGTTGTTAGTTGTGTTTGTGTAGTGGTAGTATGTACTGAAGTTGTTAGTTGTGTTTGTGTAGTGGTAGTATGTACTGAAGTTGTTAGTTGTGTTTGTGTAGTGGTAGTATGTACTGAAGTTGTTAGTTGTGTTTGTGTAGTGGTAGTATGTACTGAAGTTGTTAGTTGTGTTTGTGTAGTGGTAGTATGTACTGAAGTTGTTAGTTCTCTTTGTGTAGTGGTAGTATGTACTGAAGTTGTTAGTTCTCTTTGTGTAGTGGTAGTATGTACTGAAGTTGTTAGTTGTGTTTGTGTAGTGGTAGTATGTACTGAAGTTGTTAGTTGTGTTTGTGTAGTGGTAGTATGTACTGAAGTTGTTAGTTGTGTTTGTGTAGCGGTAGTATGTACTGAAGTTGTTAGTTGTGTTTGTGTAGTGGTAGTATGTACTGAAGTTGTTAGTTGTGTTTGTGTAGTGGTAGTATGTACTGAAGTTGTTAGTTGTGTTTGTGTAGTGGTAGTATGTACTGAAGTTGTTAGTTGTGTGTGTGAATTGGTAGTATGTACTGAAGTTGTTAGTTGTGCGTGTGTAGTGGTAGTATGTACTGAAGTTGTAGGTTCTGTGTGTGTAGTGGTAGTATGTACTGAAGTTGTTAGTTGTGTTTGTGTAGTGGTAGTATGTACTGAAGTTGTTAGTTGTGTTTGTGTAGTGGTAGTATGTACTGAAGTTGTTAGTTGTGTTTGTGTAGTGGTAGTATGTACTGAAGTTGTTAGTTGTGTTTGTGTAGTGGTAGTATGTACTGAAGTTGTTAGTTGTGTTTGTGTAGTGGTAGTATGTACTGAAGTTTTTAGTTGTGTTTGTGTAGTGGTAGTATGTACTGAAGTTGTTAGTTGTGTTTGTGTAGTGGTAGTATGTACTGAAGTTGTTAGTTCTCTTTTTGTAGGGTTAGTATGTACTGAAGTTGTAGGTTCTGTGTGTGTAGTGGTAGTATGTGCTGAAGTTGTTAGTTGTGTTTGTGTAGTGGTAGTATGTACTGAAGTTGTTAGTTGTGTTTGTGTAGTGGTAGTATGTACTGAAGTTGTTAGTTGTGTTTGTGTAGTGGTAGTATGTACTGAAGTTGTTAGTTGTGTTTGTGTAGTGGTAGTATGTACTGAAGTTGTTAGTTGTGTTTGTGTAGTGGTAGTATGTACTGAAGTTGTTAGTTCTCTTTGTGTAGTGGTAGTATGTACTGAAGTTGTTAGTTCTCTTTGTGTAGTGGTAGTATGTACTGAAGTTGTTAGTTGTGTTTGTGTAGTGGTAGTATGTACTGAAGTTGTTAGTTGTGTTTGTGTAGTGGTAGTATGTACTGAAGTTGTTAGTTGTGTTTGTGTAGCGGTAGTATGTACTGAAGTTGTTAGTTGTGTTTGTGTAGTGGTAGTATGTACTGAAGTTGTTAGTTGTGTTTGTGTAGTGGTAGTATGTACTGAAGTTGTTAGTTGTGTTTGTGTAGTGGTAGTATGTACTGAAGTTGTTAGTTGTGTTTGTGTAGTGGTAGTATGTACTGAAGTTGTTAGTTGTGTTTGTGTAGTGGTAGTATGTACTGAAGTTGTTAGTTGTGTTTGTGTAGTGGTAGTATGTACTGAAGTTGTTAGTTGTGTTTGTGTAGTGGTAGTATGTACTGAAGTTGTTAGTTGTGTTTGTGTAGTGGTAGTATGTACTGAAGTTGTTAGTTCTCTTTGTGTAGTGGTAGTATGTACTGAAGTTGTTAGTTGTGTTTGTGTAGTGGTAGTATGTACTGAAGTTGTTAGTTGTGTTTGTGTAGTGGTAGTATGTACTGAAGTTGTTAGTTGTGTTTGTGTAGCGGTAGTATGTACTGAAGTTGTTAGTTGTGTTTGTGTAGTGGTAGTATGTACTGAAGTTGTTAGTTGTGTTTGTGTAGTGGTAGTATGTACTGAAGTTGTTAGTTGTGTTTGTGTAGTGGTAGTATGTACTGAAGTTGTTAGTTGTGTGTGTGAATTGGTAGTATGTACTGAAGTTGTTAGTTGTGCGTGTGTAGTGGTAGTATGTACTGAAGTTGTTAGTTGTGTTTGTGTAGCGGTAGTATGTACTGAAGTTGTTAGTTGTGTTTGTGTAGTGGTAGTATGTACTGAAGTTGTAGGTTCTGTGTGTGTAGTGGTAGTATGTACTGAAGTTGTTAGTTGTGTTTGTGTAGTGGTAGTATGTACTGAAGTTGTTAGTTGTGCTTGTGTAGTGGTAGTATGTTCTGAAGTTGTTAGTTGTGTTTGTGTAGTGGTAGTATGTACTGAAGTTGTTAGTTCTCTTTTTGTAGGGTTAGTATGTACTGAAGTTGTAGGTTCTGTGTGTGTAGTGGTAGTATGTACTGAAGTTGTTAGTTGTGTTTGTGTAGTGGTAGTATGTACTGAAGTTGTTAGTTGTGTTTGTTTAGTGGTAGTATGTACTGAAGTTGTTAGTTGTGTTTGTGTAGTGGTAGTATGTACTGAAGTTGTTAGTTGTGTTTGTGTAGTGGTAGTATGTACTGAAGTTGTTAGTTGTGTTTGTGTAGTGGTAGTATGTACTGAAGTTGTTAGTTCTCTTTGTGTAGTGGTAGTATGTACTGAAGTTGTTAGTTCTCTTTGTGTAGTGGTAGTATGTACTGAAGTTGTTAGTTGTGTTTGTGTAGTGGTAGTATGTACTGAAGTTGTTAGTTGTGTTTGTGTAGTGGTAGTATGTACTGAAGTTGTTAGTTGTGTTTGTGTAGCGGTAGTATGTACTGAAGTTGTTAGTTGTGTTTGTGTAGTGGTAGTATGTACTGAAGTTGTTAGTTGTGTTTGTGTAGTGGTAGTATGTACTGAAGTTGTTAGTTGTGTTTGTGTAGTGGTAGTATGTACTGAAGTTGTTAGTTGTGCTTGTGTAGTGGTAGTATGTTCTGAAGTTGTTAGTTGTGTTTGTGTAGTGGTAGTATGTACTGAAGTTGTTAGTTCTCTTTTTGTAGGGTTAGTATGTACTGAAGTTGTAGGTTCTGTGTGTGTAGTGGTAGTATGTACTGAAGTTGTTAGTTGTGTTTGTGTAGTGGTAGTATGTACTGAAGTTGTTAGTTGTGTTTGTTTAGTGGTAGTATGTACTGAAGTTGTTAGTTGTGTTTGTGTAGTGGTAGTATGTACTGAAGTTGTTAGTTGTGTTTGTGTAGTGGTAGTATGTACTGAAGTTGTTAGTTGTGTTTGTGTAGTGGTAGTATGTACTGAAGTTGTTAGTTCTCTTTGTGTAGTGGTAGTATGTACTGAAGTTGTTAGTTCTCTTTGTTTAGTGGTAGTATGTACTGAAGTTGTTAGTTGTGTTTGTGTAGTGGTAGTATGTACTGAAGTTGTTAGTTGTGTTTGTGTAGTGGTAGTATGTACTGAAGTTGTTAGTTGTGTTTGTGTAGTGGTAGTATGTACTGAAGTTGTTAGTTGTGTTTGTGTAGCGGTAGTATGTACTGAAGTTGTTAGTTGTGTTTGTGTAGTGGTAGTATGTACTGAAGTTGTTAGTTGTGTTTGTGTAGTGGTAGTATGTACTGAAGTTGTTAGTTGTGTTTGTGTAGTGGTAGTATGTACTGAAGTTGTTAGTTGTGTTTGTGTAGTGGTAGTATGTACTGAAGTTGTTAGTTGTGTGTGTGTGTAGTGGTAGTATGTACTGAAGTTGTTAGTTGTGTTTGTGTAGTGGTAGTATGTACTGAAGTTGTTAGTTGTGTTTGTGTAGTGGTAGTATGTACTGAAGTTGTTAGTTCTCTTTGTGTAGTGGTAGTATGTACTGAAGTTGTTAGTTGTGTTTGTGTAGTGGTAGTATGTACTGAAGTTGTTAGTTGTGTTTGTGTAGCGGTAGTATGTACTGAAGTTGTTAGTTGTGTTTGTGTAGTGGTAGTATGTACTGAAGTTGTTAGTTGTGTTTGTGTAGTGGTAGTATGTACTGAAGTTGTTAGTTGTGTTTGTGTAGTGGTAGTATGTACTGAAGTTGTTAGTTGTGTTTGTGTAGTGGTAGTAAATACTGAAGTTGTTAGTTGTGTTTGTGTAGTGGTAGTATGTACTGAAGTTGTTAGTTGTGTTTGTGTAGTGGTAGTATGTACTGACGTTGTTAGTTGTGTTTGTGTAGTGGTAGTATGTATTGAAGTTGTTAGTTGTGTGTGTGTGTAGTGGTAGTATGTACTGAAGTTGTTAGTTGTGTTTGTGTAGTGGTAGTATGTACTGAAGTTGTTAGTTGTGTGTGTGTGTGTAGTGGTAGTATGTACTGAAGTTGTTAGTTGTGTTTGTGTAGTGGTAGTATGTACTGAAGTTGTTAGTTGTGTTTGTGTAGTGGTAGTATGTACTGAAGTTGTTAGTTGTGTTTGTGTAGTGGTAGTATGTACTGAAGTTGTTAGTTGTGTTTGTGTAGTGGTAGTATGTACTGAAGTTGTTAGTTGTGTTTGTGTAGTGGTAGTATGTACTGAAGTTGTTAGTTGTGTTTGTGTAGTGGTAGTATGTACTGAAGTTGTTAGTTGTGTTTGTGTAGTGGTAGTATGTACTGAAGTTGTTAGTTGTGTTTGTGTAGTGGTAGTATGTACTGAAGTTGTTAGTTGTGTTTGTGTAGTGGTAGTATGTACTGAAGTTGTTAGTTGTGTTTGTGTAGTGGTAGTATGTACTGAAGTTGTTAGTTGTGTGTGTGTGTAGTGGTAGTATGTACTGAAGTTGTTAGTTGTGTTTGTGTAGTGGTAGTATGTACTGAAGTTGTTAGTTGTGTTTGTGTAGTGGTAGTATGTACTGACGTTGTTAGTTGTGTTTGTGTAGTGGTAGTATGTACTGAAGTTGTTAGTTGTGTTTGTGTAGTGGTAGTATGTACTGAAGTTGCTAGTTGTGTTTGTGTAGTGGTAGTATATACTGAAGTTGTTAGTTGTGTTTGTGTAGTGGTAGTATGTACTGAAGTTGTTAGTTGTGTTTGTGTAGTGGTAGTATGTACTGAAGTTGTTAGTTGTGTTTGTGTAGTGGTAGTATGTACTGAAGTTGTTAGTTGTGTTTGTGTAGTGGTAGTATGTACTGAAGTTGTTAGTTGTGTTTGTGTAGTTGTAGTATGTACTGAAGTTGTTAGTTGTGTTTGTGTAGTTGTAGTATGTACTGAAGTTGTTAGTTGTGTTTGTGTAGTTGTAGTTGTAGTATGTTCTGAAGTTGTTAGTTGTGTTTGTGTAGTTGTAGTATGTACTGAAGTTGTTAGTTGTGTTTGTGTAGTGGTAGTATATACTGAAGTTGTTAGGTGTATGTAAGTCAGTACTCACTGCCTTCTCTGGTCATTCCAGGTTACTACTACGAGCTGGATGACTCGTATGATGAGAGTGATGAGGAAGAGGTCAGGGCCCACCTCAGGAGGGTAGCAGGGCAGCCCCCTCTCAAACTGGACGACTCCACGGAGGTACAGTTTTATCCTGCACACACACTCTATACACACTGTTATCTTCTGGCTTTATAATACCTTCCTGTCCCCCTGTAGAAAGTGGACTTCCTGTGTGTGTTTGGTCTGACCACGGTGTCACGACGCGACCACCTTGTGCAGCAGAAGAGGAGGAAGAGGAGGAGGATGCTGAGGGAACGCAGCCCCTCGCCCCCGGCTGTGCTGTCCAAACGCACCCCTCCTCCCCCGGCCCCCCTCAGCACCCACTTCACCCCAGAGGAGATGGACAGAGCCCCCGAACTGGAAGACAAGAAACGCTTCCTCACCATATTCAGCCTGTCCCACGTCTCTGTACAGCAGAGGAGAGGTATGTACCCTACATCCTAAACACTACACCCTACTCACCATCCAACCTCACCGCACAGAGCAACTAACCTCCTACCCCTAAAGCTGTCATGGACATGGTTATCAAGTCCACTGTGCTCTGGAGACATGTACACAGTGTGACAGACACCTGACATTTCACTATCTCTCTTTTACATTATAAACTGGGTGGTTCCAGCCCTGATTCTTGATTTGCTGAAAGCCGTTGTATATCAAACCGTATACCACGGGTAAGACCATTTGTTTTGACTGTTCTAATTACGTTGGTAACCAGTTTAGATGCGTTGTGCCTAAGAACAGCTCT